>NC_084469.1:3031700-3334870 GCF_027409185.1 Cynocephalus volans | reverse complement strand
AGCAAAGTGTGGGTGGGAATGCATTCCTTCTGGGGTAGAAGAAAATCAATCCAAGCCTCTGCCTTTTCCAGTTTCTGGAGCCTGCTCCCATCCCTTGCCTCATCACCCTGCATCTTCTCACCCCGGCTTCCACCCTATCATTCCCTCACAAATCACCCTCTCTTCCTTCCAAGGCCCCTCTCATAAAATTGGGTCCACACAGATAGTCCAGGAGACGCCGCCCCTCCTAAGATCCTTCATCAAATTGCATCGGCTCTTTGTCTACAGCCCTCTACTATAACCTACTCACAGGAGATTAGGACATGCACATCTTGGACAGGCCATTATTCCACCTACGACACGAAACGTAATATGCCCACATCGAACTGATTTGAAAATTGTGTGGGACAGTCGAAACTTAAAGGAAAAGCAGGCTTGGTCCTTCTCAAAGGAACGTGCAGAAAATTCTCAAACACAGGTGAAGAAATTCCAGAGTTGACAATATTTACAACATTGAGCATTCTAAGGCTCTTTAGGAACATCCACGGTCCTTGCATTGGCTACCTCAGTATCTTCTCATAGCTCAGTCAGGCTGTTGGAGTATGTTCCACATGGATTGCAAGCACTCACTAACCTGGTCACCTCGCGAAGTAATTCTATGGAAGCATTGAAGGTGAAATCTGAAAAACCATAGAAATCTGCATTCGTGTCTATGGTAGGGTTTTCCCTTGAGGAAAGCCAAAACTTCTCGGCTTCTCAAACCTTAATTTCATGAATGAGGGGAAGTGATTTGATGGCCACCCAATTTTCCCACCACAATTTCCTTGGGCGTTACAAGAACATGATACTATTGACCCCTTTCTTCCTTTCTTGAAGACGTACAGAAATTATTACAGGAAAGTAGGGGAATGTTCAGTATGAAAAGGAGACACCATACGTATTGGAATGAATGGATCTGAGAAGAAAGGTACAGACTTGGAGTATCGATCTCAAAACTTTATCACTGCAATTGAAAGATCTCAGAAAATTAATTGCACTGAACGCAATCCCTGTCAAAACACGCAGGATCTCCTCAAAATGATGGAGTAAGAAAAACGTCAAATGCTCGATATCTACACGAGGGAGAAATCAAATGGAAACGGAATGAATGTCATATTCATCTTCAGATGTCACAGAAAGAAGAGGTAACTGCCAAAATGGAAGAAGGAAAGACATACGTGACAATGTAAATTCGGAAAATGAACATACAAAATGAAGGAAATCAGCAGAGGAAAAGTTAGTACTTTCTAAAATCTCTTTCCTTACACCAATAAACCTCTGATAAAATTCATGGAGGAAAAATAAGACAATTTGAAATGATGTCATGAATGAAAGAATCCATCGATCTATACATATAGGTATAAATATGTGTCCGCATTCACAGACAAGGTTGGATACATGCAGCTGGAAAGTGAGGAAACTGGATCCCACATACACGACCGATGTGCAAATCTAGTCCAAGTGGACTACAGAAATAAAAATATACTCAACAACATTAACACTCATAGAAGAAAATACACACGAATATCTCTTTGACCTTGAGGTAGAAAAAGACTTCTTAACTAAAAACGAAATCAATGATCCCTTCGAGAGAAGAACGCCTCATTGGCTAATTTTAACATACGCAATGTGTGTTTGTGGTACCCCACGTCAATAAAAGTGGTAATAAAATCACCTTACACATGGGAGGAGGATTCAGTAATTCATATACAGATAAAAGAATTAGTATCAACGGGAAAAGTATTGCACATGTCCTGTTCTCTCTTCCGGTTTTTTGAAAGAAAGCACGTGAATCCAAATGACATATTGCCCGGAAGACACAACCAACTGGAAATCTCACTTGGAGATAAACCTATGTGCCACATGAACATGTGAAGTAATGTGCAACCTGCTTACTCTGGAGGAAAACGCCAAGCTGTCCCCAATCAGGTACCCTCCACATAGCTCACTGGATGAAAACCTCCTGTTTTAGGTGCCTTTGGAAAACAAGAAATGGTAAAATGACAACATTACTGTGGATGAAACTAGGGCGGGAGTCCTTCTCAGTTTCTCACCATTTGCTCCTAATTGCAATGCTCTGCTCCTCAGGTTCCTGTCACTGATTCTGCGAAACATTTCCAGGTTTTCTCGTTTGCCACTACATGCCAATTTTGCCACGTAATGGTCATTCAATAAATACTGGTGAAATGAAGGATGGAATAGATGACTGAGCGCAGGCTGTACGACGACACATCCCAGACTTATACCATCCTCAATGTGCATCTCGGTTGGAGCCAAGGCTTGCCAAATGGCTTGGGGTTCACAAATGACATGGAGGTCCTTGAAACATAAGGCTGCGTTTTGTACTCTGTCGACATGCTCTTTTTTCAGTCCTCTGTTTCTCTTCCATTTTACCCACCTTCTTCCATCCTGCTCAAACAGAGCAATGGTTAAAAACTCGAAGATCCAACATGAGGGGTTCACGACACCATGCAGTTGCTCACAACTATGAGATCTTGCAAATGTTTAAATCTCTATCTGTCGATTGCCGAGCTACCAAGCCTACTCGGAAGTTGAAGGCCGGCCTTGACACACAAAGGATACTACAGGAGAGGAAGTTGGCCCTTGGTGCCTCTTCTGTGCCCAGAATAGAGGACCCAGAAGGGAGACATCGGAAGGAGAGCCCTTCGTTGAAGTTCACCTGCCTTACAAAAATGTCTGCATGGCACGTGTGTGGGGAAAAGACTGGTCTCTTCAATTCATGGTCTCAGCACAACTGAACTTTCAGCCCCATGAAAAGAAACCTTGGGTCTCCTTCACATTCCACACACAAAAGAATTCCAGAAACATTGGACAAAGAACAAATCCAGGAATCATGCACACGTACATAAAAATGGTAAGGCGAAGACATTTCTAGGAAAACATAGGGGATGATGTTTACATGACCTTAAGACTGTCCTCCAGTATACTACACAAGAAACATGATCCGCACCTCACAAAACAGAGCACCTCACAAAACAGGGAACGTTACTCGAACTCATCAGTCCAAGAGAACTTCAAAATGTATCCATATTGACATACTACTAAATACACACACGACCAGAAGGGCTGGCATTCAAGTGTGCAAATATCAGGAATGGAGGACACATAAGGCAGTGACAATTATAAGATGCAGGAACTCTTTCAGAGAGCTGTTTTGGACTCTCCTCGAAGGTGGACTATATGCACAATTCAAAATGCCAAAATGTCACTCCAAGAAAATATCCCACAGAAATGCATGCACCCGAAGAACAATTGTAGACTGCAATACTCCCGGGAGCATTATTCCAGAAGCCCCTAACGAGGGACAAATACCCATCAAGCATAGCAGGCATCAATACATCGTTGTCCCTTCCTGCAAAGATATACCCGAGACCACAGGAAGTGAACAAATGACGGCTACAGGCACGAAGGTCAATAAATCTCACACACATCATTTGGAGCCAAAGAAGACAAACAAATATATACATGCCATAAAATCGCATTTGTATAAAATTCAAAATTCCGCTACCTTCCGTATCAGAACACCTAGATCCCTTAAGCAGGAAGAGCAGGATAGCGCTAAGGAGAATCATGAGGGGAGCCACTTGCCTACGCATTGAGCTCTATTTCCTGACACGAATGATGAATGGACTCTTCCTCGTGTCGTAATCAGTCAAGCCATACATTAATGGTGTACACAGCTCTTTCAACTCCGATCATATGTCAACTTCAGTTTGGATGAAGGTACCTGAGGTGTCATCACGTGGCATATAATTTGCTCCTTTTATGGACACAAATAATGTGCCGGTTGGGCGTCCCACCACACGTTACTGATCCTGCTGCTCAACAGGGTTACGGACTTACAAGAGGTGGGTGTTTTTGGAATCCCGGTGTCTTGCCTCTTCCTCTATCGTCCTGCTTTTGGCGATGATTTGTTGGTGAAAATGATCATGCTCACCACCCTCGGCTCCTGCACCCCTTGCTCCAACTGGGATGAACTGTGCCATGGTTGCTGCTGGTGAACGCAGCAGTTATTGTACACCTCAGTGATCAGGCTCTTCAGAGCGAGCACATTGAGACCCAGCTATGGATTCCACATGGTTGCTGTGAGCGTATCAGCATCATGCCCCTCCCGTGGGACACTTCCCACTCTCCCTACAGCCAAAGAAACAAGCTGGCAAAGACGACTGCTCTGACACTCCCCAGGAAACAGGACCTATCACCTGACCAGAGGATGAGCACAGCAAACACCACGCTGCTCAGGATGTCTACAAATCTTTCCAAGGACTTCTCAAATTTGGAGACCCACATTTTCCCTGGGCCATTTCCCTAGGGACCACGGTCAACAAATTCCAAGAAGGAAAAGTCCTGCTCATTGGTCCCTACATGGGTGGGGAGGGGGGTCCAGTGTATAAAAGCCCCAGAAGAGAGGCAGTCCTCACAATCTGGGAATCACACTCCTGAACAGAAGCCCACCCTCCACACCTGACACCATGACCTGCTGCTGCTCCCCTTGCTGCCAGCCCACCTGCTGTGGGTGCGGCTGCTGCCAACCTTGCTGCTGCCGCAACTGCTGCTGCCATCACTGCTGTCACAACTCCTGCTGCAGGAACTGCTGTTGCCGCCACTGCTGTTGCTGCAGTCCTTGCTGTGGCTGCGGCTGTGGCAGCGGCTGTGGCTGCGGCTGTGGCTGCGGCTGCTCGCCCTGCTGCCACCATGGTGGCTGTGGGTGCGGCTGCTGCCAGCCTTGCTGCTGCTGCCCATCTTGCTGCTGCTGATCCACCTGCTGCACACCTAACACCCACCGCAGGCCTCTTTCCTCAACCCTTTTGTCCAACTTCCTGTTCCTGCCAGTAACTTGCTCCCTGAGGTCTGCCGACAATCACCATGCTCACACCGACCATTCTCCTCCCCTTCTTCTTGCAATGCTTGTGATTCTTCAGAAGGGACGCACGTGACAATCCTTCCACCTTTCACTTCCTCATTTCCTCTTGCTCAGTGAGCCAGGGACTGCTCATCTCCAGCACATTGACATGCTTTCCTGGTCTCAACATCGGGAAAGTGATCGTCAGCTTTTGCCTCTGTGGAACGTTAAAAGCGGAAAATCTCTTCCGACTGGCTGTGGATCACTCTGTCATGATCAATACTGAGCATCTTCTTAGATGCAAGCATAGCATTTCAAAACTCCTGCCAAGTTACTTAACTCTGTCATGTTCACTGGAACTATCTTCCTAGCTCAACTTTTCTAATAAAATTGGTGTTCTCCTGCAATCCTATGTCGTTTCCATTTTGTTGTTTGTTTCGCTTGGTTGGTTTGTGGGTGGGTGGGTGGGTGGGTGAGTTGGCTGTTTGGTGGGTTGGTGGGTGGATTGGTGGGTTGGTGGATTGGTTGGTGGGTTGGATGGTGGGTTGGGTGTTTGGTGGTGTGGTCGTTTGGTTGGTGAGTCGGTGGGTTGGTTGGTTGGTTTCTAGCAGTTCTCTTCTTTGCCTCAATGTGGAGTTATGTTTTACGTTTTTTATCTCATTCAAATCTCACAATGGCCCTTCCTGTTTTGCACAGCCAAGGACAGCACTCCCATTTTGATGATGGGAAAAAGATTTGCCATGCAGCTATTCATCAAAAGAAGCAGATCTGTGCTTGGTTCCTTTGATTCCAAGGAAAGGGCACTTGCTTTCTTCTTTGTCTTTCTCGTTTTCCTCGTTTTGTTCGTATTTTTCAGGTCTCTTCAAGTCGATATGCACTGTCGATTTGTCACAGGAAAGATGGACATTTGGAGTAGCTTCTCTAACGTTAGGAGTCGTTATAGCTTTCATCTACTAACACTTTTCTGTCTACGAGCTCTTCCTAAATACTCCTCCCCGCACTGTGACCAATAGACACTACCTTTCAGCATTCACATCAGTGAAGGGAGCATTTCACCTTCTCCACCTTCTGGAAGGACACTGGTACAATCCGTCATGAAGGAGTAAGAGGAACATCATTGGTGTACCTGGCCCTGCCCTTGCCTTGCGCAACCTCTCTTTTGATGTCATGGAACTGGCACCCTGTTGTCATTGCATTCATCTGAAGAGACTTTGGAATGAGCAATCACCCTAGCGGCAGCCAAGCTCGGGCCTTGATTCCTGACCTCCTGAGTGCTGAGCGCATTTGGTTTCCTGACATGAACGTTGTATGAATAGAAGATAAATCAGTACACGGTCCTGAGAATTAAGGTACCCGTGCAACGAGCATATTCCCTGTGATCCGTTCAGAATCTTTGGGCCCCAAAAGAACATAAAACAACTTTCTGTGTTCTATGAGATGAAGACAATTCAGCGGAAAATAAAATCAAACTCAGAGTTTTCAGGAAAAAGAGGAAAGTAGATGGAAGTCAACTAGGAAAAGGAAAAACGCACTCCTCAAAGTCCAGATGGGCCTTAGGTTGGCTCCCAAATGGAACCTGGGTCCTCGGAAGGAAAACGAACTGATAAAGAGAATAACCAAGGCATGCTCAGTAGGACAAGGGTCCTTTCAGCTCTGGGCAAAAATGAAGAGGTTTCCCCTATGGCCACCATCTTAATGAGAGATGGAACGGTGCTTCTGGTGAGTTCACCGCTCAATGGGCCAGAGATGTGTGAACTTCCAGAAGTACGAGCCAGAAATTCATTGCCTCGTAACTAAAGTGTCGGATGAGAGGAAGGGATGGGCGGTATGCAAACATTTGCCGAGGGCCTGGTGCGTGCTATGTGTCCAGCCACAGTCGTCAACTCCACTCTCTCTACCATGACCATGAATCCCCGAAAGGGGCACATTCCTGCCCCCATTATCAGAGCTGAGTAAATCAGCCTTGAACGAAGAAAAATCACTTGCCTCAAATTGCATGGATAATGCTACCTTTGCCTGGCTTCAAAGAAAAGGCTGTTTCAGGGAGCACTGGGGAAATGATTGGGATGTCATTGAAGCGGTCTGTTTCTGTACTCGCGATGACGATCTGTCACTACCAGCTCCTGTGTGATTGACTTCCTTTTCCACGGTCTTCATCCCTGAGCGGAGCAGGCAAATTCTTCCTTTCATTTTAGTTCAATCAAAAGCAATGGCTAAGATAAGAATGCTGAGGAGGTCCCAATACAGTCGAACATACCTGGCTGCACTCCAGGAATCCGGTCTGGTTTTGCCCATGCTTTACCCGGGAAAGAATGCTCAGGAGTTTTCATCAAGAGAATTGCTCTTTGAAAATCTCCCCTCTACACATTCTAGAAATAGCATGTCCGGTTGGGATTATGTATTCTAGAACAAGAGGAAGCCTGCACTTCAAGTCCAAGCTCTGCAATAGCACTCCTAGTTTAACTCAAGAAGCATGAGGGAGTCTTACAAGAGTCCTAACAACTACTCACATCAATGTCGAGTTCAGGCACAGAAGACTTGGACGGAAGGATGACTTTCCTTTTGCTGCTGTAACAAATGGCCAGGAACTTGGTGTCTTAAGCAGCCCAACTTTAGAATCTTACACTTCTGGTTGTCATACGTCCAACATGGGTCTGTGGGGCTAAGAGCAAAGTGTGGGTGGGAATGCATTCCTTCTGGGGGTAGAAGAAAATCAATCCAAGCCTCTGCCTTTTCCAGTTTCTGGAGCCTGCTCCCATCCCTTGCCTCATCACCCTGCATCCTTCTCACCCCGGCTTCCACCCTATCATTCCCTCACAAATCACCCTCTCTTCCTTCCAAGGCCCCTCTCATAAAATTGGGTCCACACAGATAGTCCAGGAGACGCCGCCCCTCCTAAGATCCTTCATCAAATTGCATCGGCTCTTTGTCTACAGCCCTCTACTATAACCTACTCACAGGAGATTAGGACATGCACATCTTGGACAGGCCATTATTCCACCTACGACACGAAACGTAATATGCCCACATCGAACTGATTTGAAAATTGTGTGGGACAGTCGAAACTTAAAGGAAAAGCAGGCTTGGTCCTTCTCAAAGGAACGTGCAGAAAATTCTCAAACACAGGTGAAGAAATTCCAGAGTTGACAATATTTACAACATTGAGCATTCTAAGGCTCTTTAGGAACATCCACGGTCCTTGCATTGGCTACCTCAGTATCTTCTCATAGCTCAGTCAGGCTGTTGGAGTATGTTCCACATGGATTGCAAGCACTCACTAACCTGGTCACCTCGCGAAGTAATTCTATGGAAGCATTGAAGGTGAAATCTGAAAAACCATAGAAATCTGCATTCGTGTCTATGGTAGGGTTTTCCCTTGAGGAAAGCCAAAACTTCTCGGCTTCTCAAACCTTAATTTCATGAATGAGGGGAAGTGATTTGATGGCCACCCAATTTTCCCACCACAATTTCCTTGGGCGTTACAAGAACATGATACTATTGACCCCTTTCTTCCTTTCTTGAAGACGTACAGAAATTATTAACAGGAAAGTAGGGGAATGTTCAGTATGAAAAGGAGACACCATACGTATTGGAATGAATGGATCTGAGAAGAAAGGTACAGACTTGGAGTATCGATCTCAAAACTTTATCACTGCAATTGAAAGATCTCAGAAAATTAATTGCACTGAACGCAATCCCTGTCAAAACACGCAGGATCTCCTCAAAATGATGGAGTAAGAAAAACGTCAAATGCTCGATATCTACACGAGGGAGAAATCAAATGGAAACGGAATGAATGTCATATTCATCTTCAGATGTCACAGAAAGAAGAGGTAACTGCCAAAATGGAAGAAGGAAAGACATACGTGACAATGTAAATTCGGAAAATGAACATACAAAATGAAGGAAATCAGCAGAGGAAAAGTTAGTACTTTCTAAAATCTCTTTCCTTACACCAATAAACCTCTGATAAAATTCATGGAGGAAAAATAAGACAATTTGAAATGATGTCATGAATGAAAGAATCCATCGATCTATACATATAGGTATAAATATGTGTCCGCATTCACAGACAAGGTTGGATACATGCAGCTGGAAAGTGAGGAAACTGGATCCCACATACACGACCGATGTGCAAATCTAGTCCAAGTGGACTACAGAAATAAAATATACTCAACAACATTAACACTCATAGAAGAAAATACACACGAATATCTCTTTGACCTTGAGGTAGAAAAAGACTTCTTAACTAAAAACGAAATCAATGATCCCTTCGAGAGAAGAACGCCTCATTGGCTAATTTTAACATACGCAATGTGTGTTTGTGGTACCCCACGTCAATAAAAGTGGTAATAAAATCACCTTACACATGGGAGGAGGATTCAGTAATTCATATACAGATAAAAGAATTAGTATCAACGGGAAAAGTATTGCACATGTCCTGTTCTCTCTTCCGGTTTTTTGAAAGAAAGCACGTGAATCCAAATGACATATTGCCCGGAAGACACAACCAACTGGAAATCTCACTTGGAGATAAACCTATGTGCCACATGAACATGTGAAGTAATGTGCAACCTGCTTACTCTGGAGGAAAACGCCAAGCTGTCCCCAATCAGGTACCCTCCACATAGCTCACTGGATGAAAACCTCCTGTTTTAGGTGCCTTTGGAAAACAAGAAATGGTAAAATGACAACATTACTGTGGATGAAACTAGGGCGGGAGTCCTTCTCAGTTTCTCACCATTTGCTCCTAATTGCAATGCTCTGCTCCTCAGGTTCCTGTCACTGATTCTGCGAAACATTTCCAGGTTTTCTCGTTTGCCACTACATGCCAATTTTGCCACGTAATGGTCATTCAATAAATACTGGTGAAATGAAGGATGGAATAGATGACTGAGCGCAGGCTGTACGACGACACATCCCAGACTTATACCATCCTCAATGTGCATCTCGGTTGGAGCCAAGGCTTGCCAAATGGCTTGGGGTTCACAAATGACATGGAGGTCCTTGAAACATAAGGCTGCGTTTTGTACTCTGTTGACATGCTCTTTTTTCAGTCCTCTGTTTCTCTTCCATTTTACCCACCTTCTTCCATCCTGCTCAAACAGAGCAATGGTTAAAAACTCGAAGATCCAACATGAGGGGTTCACGACACCATGCAGTTGCTCACAACTATGAGATCTTGCAAATGTTTAAATCTCTATCTGTCGATTGCCGAGCTACCAAGCCTACTCGGAAGTTGAAGGCCGGCCTTGACACACAAAGGATACTACAGGAGAGGAAGTTGGCCCTTGGTGCCTCTTCTGTGCCCAGAATAGAGGACCCAGAAGGGAGACATCGGAAGGAGAGCCCTTCGTTGAAGTTCACCTGCCTTACAAAAATGTCTGCATGGCACGTGTGTGGGGAAAAGACTGGTCTCTTCAATTCATGGTCTCAGCACAACTGAACTTTCAGCCCCATGAAAAGAAACCTTGGGTCTCCTTCACATTCCACACACAAAAGAATTCCAGAAACATTGGACAAAGAACAAATCCAGGAATCATGCACACGTACATAAAAATGGTAAGGCGAAGACATTTCTAGGAAAACATAGGGGATGATGTTTACATGACCTTAAGACTGTCCTCCAGTATACTACACAAGAAACATGATCCGCACCTCACAAAACAGAGCACCTCACAAAACAGGGAACGTTACTCGAACTCATCAGTCCAAGAGAACTTCAAAATGTATCCATATTGACATACTACTAAATACACACACGACCAGAAGGGCTGGCATTCAAGTGTGCAAATATCAGGAATGGAGGACACATAAGGCAGTGACAATTATAAGATGCAGGAACTCTTTCAGAGAGCTGTTTTGGACTCTCCTCGAAGGTGGACTATATGCACAATTCAAAATGCCAAAATGTCACTCCAAGAAAATATCCCACAGAAATGCATGCACCCGAAGAACAATTGTAGACTGCAATACTCCCGGGAGCATTATTCCCAGAAGCCCCTAACGAGGGACAAATACCCATCAAGCATAGCAGGCATCAATACATCGTTGTCCCTTCCTGCAAAGATATACCCGAGACCACAGGAAGTGAACAAATGACGGCTACAGGCACGAAGGTCAATAAATCTCACACACATCATTTGGAGCCAAAGAAGACAAACAAATATATACATGCCATAAAATCGCATTTGTATAAAATTCAAAATTCCGCTACCTTCCGTATCAGAACACCTAGATCCCTTAAGCAGGAAGAGCAGGATAGCGCTAAGGAGAATCATGAGGGGAGCCACTTGCCTACGCATTGAGCTCTATTTCCTGACACGAATGATGAATGGACTCTTCCTCGTGTCGTAATCAGTCAAGCCATACATTAATGGTGTACACAGCTCTTTCAACTCCGATCATATGTCAACTTCAGTTTGGATGAAGGTACCTGAGGTGTCATCACGTGGCATATAATTTGCTCCTTTTATGGACACAAATAATGTGCCGGTTGGGCGTCCCACCACACGTTACTGATCCTGCTGCTCAACAGGGTTACGGACTTACAAGAGGTGGGTGTTTTTGGAATCCCGGTGTCTTGCCTCTTCCTCTATCGTCCTGCTTTTGGCGATGATTTGTTGGTGAAAATGATCATGCTCACCACCCTCGGCTCCTGCACCCCTTGCTCCAACTGGGATGAACTGTGCCATGGTTGCTGCTGGTGAACGCAGCAGTTATTGTACACCTCAGTGATCAGGCTCTTCAGAGCGAGCACATTGAGACCCAGCTATGGATTCCACATGGTTGCTGTGAGCGTATCAGCATCATGCCCCTCCCGTGGGACACTTCCCACTCTCCCTACAGCCAAAGAAACAAGCTGGCAAAGACGACTGCTCTGACACTCCCCAGGAAACAGGACCTATCACCTGACCAGAGGATGAGCACAGCAAACACCACGCTGCTCAGGATGTCTACAAATCTTTCCAAGGACTTCTCAAATTTGGAGACCCACATTTTCCCTGGGCCATTTCCCTAGGGACCACGGTCAACAAATTCCAAGAAGGAAAAGTCCTGCTCATTGGTCCCTACATGGGTGGGGAGGGGGGTCCAGTGTATAAAAGCCCCAGAAGAGAGGCAGTCCTCACAATCTGGGAATCACACTCCTGAACAGAAGCCCACCCTCCACACCTGACACCATGACCTGCTGCTGCTCCCCTTGCTGCCAGCCCACCTGCTGTGGGTGCGGCTGCTGCCAACCTTGCTGCTGCCGCAACTGCTGCTGCCATCACTGCTGTCACAACTCCTGCTGCAGGAACTGCTGTTGCCGCCACTGCTGTTGCTGCAGTCCTTGCTGTGGCTGCGGCTGTGGCAGCGGCTGTGGCTGCGGCTGTGGCTGCGGCTGCTCGCCCTGCTGCCACCATGGTGGCTGTGGGTGCGGCTGCTGCCAGCCTTGCTGCTGCTGCCCATCTTGCTGCTGCTGATCCACCTGCTGCACACCTAACACCCACCGCAGGCCTCTTTCCTCAACCCTTTTGTCCAACTTCCTGTTCCTGCCAGTAACTTGCTCCCTGAGGTCTGCCGACAATCACCATGCTCACACCGACCATTCTCCTCCCCTTCTTCTTGCAATGCTTGTGATTCTTCAGAAGGGACGCACGTGACAATCCTTCCACCTTTCACTTCCTCATTTCCTCTTGCTCAGTGAGCCAGGGACTGCTCATCTCCAGCACATTGACATGCTTTCCTGGTCTCAACATCGGGAAAGTGATCGTCAGCTTTTGCCTCTGTGGAACGTTAAAAGCGGAAAATCTCTTCCGACTGGCTGTGGATCACTCTGTCATGATCAATACTGAGCATCTTCTTAGATGCAAGCATAGCATTTCAAAACTCCTGCCAAGTTACTTAACTCTGTCATGTTCACTGGAACTATCTTCCTAGCTCAACTTTTCTAATAAAATTGGTGTTCTCCTGCAATCCTATGTCGTTTCCATTTTGTTGTTTGTTTCGCTTGGTTGGTTTGTGGGTGGGTGGGTGGGTGGGTGAGTTGGCTGTTTGGTGGGTTGGTGGGTGGATTGGTGGGTTGGTGGATTGGTTGGTGGGTTGGATGGTGGGTTGAGTGTTTGGTGGTGTGGTCGTTTGGTTGGTGAGTCGGTGGGTTGGTTGGTTGGTTTCTAGCAGTTCTCTTCTTTGCCTCAATGTGGAGTTATGTTTTACGTTTTTTATCTCATTCAAATCTCACAATGGCCCTTCCTGTTTTGCACAGCCAAGGACAGCACTCCCATTTTGATGATGGGAAAAAGATTTGCCATGCAGCTATTCATCAAAAGAAGCAGATCTGTGCTTGGTTCCTTTGATTCCAAGGAAAGGGCACTTGCTTTCTTCTTTGTCTTTCTCGTTTTCCTCGTTTTGTTCGTATTTTTCAGGTCTCTTAAAGTCGATATGCACTGTCGATTTGTCACAGGAAAGATGGACATTTGGAGTAGCTTCTCTAACGTTAGGAGTCGTTATAGCTTTCATCTACTAACACTTTTCTGTCTACGAGCTCTTCCTAAATACTCCTCCCCGCACTGTGACCAATAGACACTACCTTTCAGCATTCACATCAGTGAAGGGAGCATTTCACCTTCTCCACCTTCTGGAAGGACACTGATACAATCCGTCATGAAGGAGTAAGAGGAACATCATTGGTGTACCTGGCCCTGCCCTTGCCTTGCGCAACCTCTCTTTGGATGTCATGGAACTGGCACCCTGTTGTCATTGCATTCATCTGAAGAGACTTTGGAATGAGCAATCACCCTAGCGGCAGCCAAGCTCGGGCCTTGATTCCTGACCTCCTGAGTGCTGAGCGCATTTGGTTTCCTGACATGAACGTTGTATGAATAGAAGATAAATCAGTACACGGTCCTGAGAATTAAGGTACCCGTGCAACGAGCATATTCCCTGTGATCCGTTCAGAATCTTTGGGCCCCAAAAGAACATAAAACAACTTTCTGTGTTCTATGAGATGAAGACAATTCAGCGGAAAATAAAATCAAACTCAGAGTTTTCAGGAAAAAGAGGAAAGTAGATGGGAGTCAACTAGGAAAAGGAAAAACGCACTCCTCAAAGTCCAGATGGGCATTAGGTTGGCTCCCAAATGGAACCTGGGTCCTCGGAAGGAAAACGAACTGATAAAGAGAATAACCAAGGCATGCTCAGTAGGACAAGGGTCCTTTCAGCTCTGGGCAAAAATGAAGAGGTTTCCCCTATGGCCACCATCTTAATGAGAGATGGAACGGTGCTTCTGGTGAGTTCACCGCTCAATGGGCCAGAGATGTGTGAACTTCCAGAAGTACGAGCCAGAAATTCATTGCCTCGTAACTAAAGTGTCGGATGAGAGGAAGGGATGGGCGGTATGCAAACATTTGCCGAGGGCCTGGTGCGTGCTATGTGTCCAGCCACAGTCGTCAACTCCACTCTCTCTACCATGACCATGAATCCCCGAAAGGGGCACATTCCTGCCCCCATTATCAGAGCTGAGTAAATCAGCCTTGAACGAAGAAAAATCACTTGCCTCAAATTGCATGGATAATGCTACCTTTGCCTGGCTTCAAAGAAAAGGCTGTTTCAGGGAGCACTGGGGAAATGATTGGGATGTCATTGAAGCGGTCTGTTTCTGTACTCGCGATGACGATCTGTCACTACCAGCTCCTGTGTGATTGACTTCCTTTTCCACGGTCTTCATCCCTGAGCGGAGCAGGCAAATTCTTCCTTTCATTTTAGTTCAATCAAAAGCAATGGCTAAGATAAGAATGCTGAGGAGGTCCCAATACAGTCGAACATACCTGGCTGCACTCCAGGAATCCGGTCTGGTTTTGCCCATGCTTTACCCGGGAAAGAATGCTCAGGAGTTTTCATCAAGAGAATTGCTCTTTGAAAATCTCCCCTCTACACATTCTAGAAATAGCATGTCCGGTTGGGATTATGTATTCTAGAACAAGAGGAAGCCTGCACTTCAAGTCCAAGCTCTGCAATAGCACTCCTAGTTTAACTCAAGAAGCATGAGGGAGTCTTACAAGAGTCCTAACAACTACTCACATCAATGTCGAGTTCAGGCACAGAAGACTTGGACGGAAGGATGACTTTCCTTTTGCTGCTGTAACAAATGGCCAGGAACTTGGTGTCTTAAGCAGCCCAACTTTAGAATCTTACACTTCTGGTTGTCATACGTCCAACATGGGTCTGTGGGGCTAAGAGCAAAGTGTGGGTGGGAATGCATTCCTTCTGGGGGTAGAAGAAAATCAATCCAAGCCTCTGCCTTTTCCAGTTTCTGGAGCCTGCTCCCATCCCTTGCCTCATCACCCTGCATCCTTCTCACCCCGGCTTCCACCCTATCATTCCCTCACAAATCACCCTCTCTTCCTTCCAAGGCCCCTCTCATAAAATTGGGTCCACACAGATAGTCCAGGAGACGCCGCCCCTCCTAAGATCCTTCATCAAATTGCATCGGCTCTTTGTCTACAGCCCTCTACTATAACCTACTCACAGGAGATTAGGACATGCACATCTTGGACAGGCCATTATTCCACCTACGACACGAAACGTAATATGCCCACATCGAACTGATTTGAAAATTGTGTGGGACAGTCGAAACTTAAAGGAAAAGCAGGCTTGGTCCTTCTCAAAGGAACGTGCAGAAAATTCTCAAACACAGGTGAAGAAATTCCAGAGTTGACAATATTTACAACATTGAGCATTCTAAGGCTCTTTAGGAACATCCACGGTCCTTGCATTGGCTACCTCAGTATCTTCTCATAGCTCAGTCAGGCTGTTGGAGTATGTTCCACATGGATTGCAAGCACTCACTAACCTGGTCACCTCGCGAAGTAATTCTATGGAAGCATTGAAGGTGAAATCTGAAAAACCATAGAAATCTGCATTCGTGTCTATGGTAGGGTTTTCCCTTGAGGAAAGCCAAAACTTCTCGGCTTCTCAAACCTTAATTTCATGAATGAGGGGAAGTGATTTGATGGCCACCCAATTTTCCCACCACAATTTCCTTGGGCGTTACAAGAACATGATACTATTGACCCCTTTCTTCCTTTCTTGAAGACGTACAGAAATTATTAACAGGAAAGTAGGGGAATGTTCAGTATGAAAAGGAGACACCATACGTATTGGAATGAATGGATCTGAGAAGAAAGGTACAGACTTGGAGTATCGATCTCAAAACTTTATCACTGCAATTGAAAGATCTCAGAAAATTAATTGCACTGAACGCAATCCCTGTCAAAACACGCAGGATCTCCTCAAAATGATGGAGTAAGAAAAACGTCAAATGCTCGATATCTACACGAGGGAGAAATCAAATGGAAACGGAATGAATGTCATATTCATCTTCAGATGTCACAGAAAGAAGAGGTAACTGCCAAAATGGAAGAAGGAAAGACATACGTGACAATGTAAATTCGGAAAATGAACATACAAAATGAAGGAAATCAGCAGAGGAAAAGTTAGTACTTTCTAAAATCTCTTTCCTTACACCAATAAACCTCTGATAAAATTCATGGAGGAAAAATAAGACAATTTGAAATGATGTCATGAATGAAAGAATCCATCGATCTATACATATAGGTATAAATATGTGTCCGCATTCACAGACAAGGTTGGATACATGCAGCTGGAAAGTGAGGAAACTGGATCCCACATACACGACCGATGTGCAAATCTAGTCCAAGTGGACTACAGAAATAAAATATACTCAACAACATTAACACTCATAGAAGAAAATACACACGAATATCTCTTTGACCTTGAGGTAGAAAAAGACTTCTTAACTAAAAACGAAATCAATGATCCCTTCGAGAGAAGAACGCCTCATTGGCTAATTTTAACATACGCAATGTGTGTTTGTGGTACCCCACGTCAATAAAAGTGGTAATAAAATCACCTTACACATGGGAGGAGGATTCAGTAATTCATATACAGATAAAAGAATTAGTATCAACGGGAAAAGTATTGCACATGTCCTGTTCTCTCTTCCGGTTTTTTGAAAGAAAGCACGTGAATCCAAATGACATATTGCCCGGAAGACACAACCAACTGGAAATCTCACTTGGAGATAAACCTATGTGCCACATGAACATGTGAGGTAATGTGCAACCTGCTTACTCTGGAGGAAAACGCCAAGCTGTCCCCAATCAGGTACCCTCCACATAGCTCACTGGATGAAAACCTCCTGTTTTAGGTGCCTTTGTAAAACAAGAAATGGTAAAATGACAACATTACTGTGGATGAAACTAGGGCGGGAATCCTTCTCAGTTTCTCACCATTTGCTCCTAATTGCAATGCTCTGCTCCTCAGGTTCCTGTCACTGATTCTGCGAAACATTTCCAGGTTTTCTCGTTTGCCACTACATGCCAATTTTGCCACGTAATGGTCATTCAATAAATACTGGTGAAATGAAGGATGGAATAGATGACTGAGCGCAGGCTGTACGACGACACATCCCAGACTTATACCATCCTCAATGTGCATCTCGGTTGGAGCCAAGGCTTGCCAAATGGCTTGGGGTTCACAAATGACATGGAGGTCCTTGAAACATAAGGCTGCGTTTTGTACTCTGTCGACATGCTCTTTTTTCAGTCCTCGGTTTCTCTTCCATTTTACCCACCTTCTTCCATCCTGCTCAAACAGAGCAATGGTTAAAAACTCGAAGATCCAACATGAGGGGTTCACGACACCATGCAGTTGCTCACAACTATGAGATCTTGCAAATGTTTAAATCTCTATCTGTCGATTGCCGAGCTACCAAGCCTACTCGGAAGTTGAAGGCCGGCCTTGACACACAAAGGATACTACAGGAGAGGAAGTTGGCCCTTGGTGCCTCTTCTGTGCCCAGAATAGAGGACCCAGAAGGGAGACATCGGAAGGAGAGCCCTTCGTTGAAGTTCACCTGCCTTACAAAAATGTCTGCATGGCACGTGTGTGGGGAAAAGACTGGTCTCTTCAATTCATGGTCTCAGCACAACTGAACTTTCAGCCCCATGAAAAGAAACCTTGGGTCTCCTTCACATTCCACACACAAAAGAATTCCAGAAACATTGGACAAAGAACAAATCCAGGAATCATGCACACGTACATAAAAATGGTAAGGCGAAGACATTTCTAGGAAAACATAGGGGATGATGTTTACATGACCTTAAGACTGTCCTCCAGTATACTACACAAGAAACATGATCCGCACCTCACAAAACAGAGCACCTCACAAAACAGGGAACGTTACTCGAACTCATCAGTCCAAGAGAACTTCAAAATGTATCCATATTGACATACTACTAAATACACACACGACCAGAAGGGCTGGCATTCAAGTGTGCAAATATCAGGAATGGAGGACACATAAGGCAGTGACAATTATAAGATGCAGGAACTCTTTCAGAGAGCTGTTTTGGACTCTCCTCGAAGGTGGACTATATGCACAATTCAAAATGCCAAAATGTCACTCCAAGAAAATATCCCACAGAAATGCATGCACCCGAAGAACAATTGTAGACTGCAATACTCCCGGGAGCATTATTCCCAGAAGCCCCTAACGAGGGACAAATACCCATCAAGCATAGCAGGCATCAATACATCGTTGTCCCTTCCTGCAAAGATATACCCGAGACCACAGGAAGTGAACAAATGACGGCTACAGGCACGAAGGTCAATAAATCTCACACACATCATTTGGAGCCAAAGAAGACAAACAAATATATACATGCCATAAAATCGCATTTGTATAAAATTCAAAATTCCGCTACCTTCCGTATCAGAACACCTAGATCCCTTAAGCAGGAAGAGCAGGATAGCGCTAAGGAGAATCATGAGGGGAGCCACTTGCCTACGCATTGAGCTCTATTTCCTGACACGAATGATGAATGGACTCTTCCTCGTGTCGTAATCAGTCAAGCCATACATTAATGGTGTACACAGCTCTTTCAACTCCGATCATATGTCAACTTCAGTTTGGATGAAGGTACCTGAGGTGTCATCACGTGGCATATAATTTGCTCCTTTTATGGACACAAATAATGTGCCGGTTGGGCGTCCCACCACACGTTACTGATCCTGCTGCTCAACAGGGTTACGGACTTACAAGAGGTGGGTGTTTTTGGAATCCCGGTGTCTTGCCTCTTCCTCTATCGTCCTGCTTTTGGCGATGATTTGTTGGTGAAAATGATCATGCTCACCACCCTCGGCTCCTGCACCCCTTGCTCCAACTGGGATGAACTGTGCCATGGTTGCTGCTGGTGAACGCAGCAGTTATTGTACACCTCAGTGATCAGGCTCTTCAGAGCGAGCACATTGAGACCCAGCTATGGATTCCACATGGTTGCTGTGAGCGTATCAGCATCATGCCCCTCCCGTGGGACACTTCCCACTCTCCCTACAGCCAAAGAAACAAGCTGGCAAAGATGACTGCTCTGACACTCCCCAGGAAACAGGACCTATCACCTGACCAGAGGATGAGCACAGCAAACACCACGCTGCTCAGGATGTCTACAAATCTTTCCAAGGACTTGTCATATTTGGAGACCCACATTTTCCCTGGGCCATTTCCCTAGGGACCACGGTCAACAAATTCCAAGAAGGAAAAGTCCTGCTCATTGGTCCCTACATGGGTGGGGAGGGGGGTCCAGTGTATAAAAGCCCCAGAAGAGAGGCAGTCCTCACAATCTGGGAATCACACTCCTGAACAGAAGCCCACCCTCCACACCTGACACCATGACCTGCTGCTGCTCCCCTTGCTGCCAGCCCACCTGCTGTGGGTGCAGCTGCTGCCAACCTTGCTGCTGCCGCAACTGCTGCTGCCATCACTGCTGTCACAACTCCTGCTGCAGGAACTGCTGTTGCCGCCACTGCTGTTGCTGCAGTCCTTGCTGTGGCTGCGGCTGTGGCAGCGGCTGTGGCTGCGGCTGTGGCTGCGGCTGCTCGCCCTGCTGCCACCATGGTGGCTGTGGGTGCGGCTGCTGCCAGCCTTGCTGCTGCTGCCCATCTTGCTGCTGCTGATCCACCTGCTGCACACCTAACACCCACCGCAGGCCTCTTTCCTCAACCCTTTTGTCCAACTTCCTGTTCCTGCCAGTAACTTGCTCCCTGAGCTCTGCCGACAATCACCGTGCTCACACCGACCATTCTCCTCCCCTTCTTCTTGCAATGCTTGTGATTCTTCAGAAGGGACGCACGTGACAATCCTTCCACCTTTCACTTCCTCATTTCCTCTTGCTCAGTGAGCCAGGGACTGCTCATCTCCAGCACATTGACATGCTTTCCTGGTCTCAACATCGGGAAAGTGATCGTCAGCTTTTGCCTCTATGGAACGTTAAAAGCGGAAAATCTCTTCCGACTGGCTGTGGATCACTCTGTCACGATCAATACTGAGCATCTTCTTAGATGCAAGCATAGCATTTCAAAACTCCTGCCAAGTTACTTAACTCTGTCATGTTCACTGGAACTATCTTCCTAGCTCAACTTTTCTAATAAAATTGGTGTTCTCCTGCAATCCTATGTCGTTTCCATTTTGTTGTTTGTTTCGCTTGGTTGGTTTGTGGGTGGGTGGGTGGGTGGGTGAGTTGGCTGTTTGGTGGGTTGGTGGGTGGATTGGTGGGTTGGTGGATTGGTTGGTGGGTTGGATGGTGGGTTGGGTGTTTGGTGGTGTGGTCGTTTGGTTGGTGAGTCGGTGGGTTGGTTGGTTGGTTTCTAGCAGTTCTCTTCTTTGCCTCAATGTGGAGTTATGTTTTACGTTTTTTATCTCATTCAAATCTCACAATGGCCCTTCCTGTTTTGCACAGCCAAGGACAGCACTCCCATTTTGATGATGGGAAAAAGATTTGCCATGCAGCTATTCATCAAAAGAAGCAGATCTGTGCTTGGTTCCTTTGATTCCAAGGAAAGGGCACTTGCTTTCTTCTTTGTCTTTCTCGTTTTCCTCGTTTTGTTGGTATTTTTCAGGTCTCTTCAAGTCGATATGCACTGTCGATTTGTCACAGGAAAGATGGACATTTGGAGTAGCTTCTCTAACGTTAGGAGTCGTTATAGCTTTCATCTACTAACACTTTTCTGTCTACGAGCTCTTCCTAAATACTCCTCCCCGCACTGTGACCAATAGACACTACCTTTCAGCATTCACATCAGTGAAGGGAGCATTTCACCTTCTCCACCTTCTGGAAGGACACTGGTACAATCCGTCATGAAGGAGTAAGAGGAACATCATTGGTGTACCTGGCCCTGCCCTTGCCTTGCGCAACCTCTCTTTTGATGTCATGGAACTGGCACCCTGTTGTCATTGCATTCATCTGAAGAGACTTTGGAATGAGCAATCACCCTAGCGGCAGCCAAGCTCGGGCCTTGATTCCTGACCTCCTGAGTGCTGAGCGCATTTGGTTTCCTGACATGAACGTTGTATGAATAGAAGATAAATCAGTACACGGTCCTGAGAATTAAGGTACCCGTGCAACGAGCATATTCCCTGTGATCCGTTCAGAATCTTTGGGCCCCAAAAGAACATAAAACAACTTTCTGTGTTCTATGAGATGAAGACAATTCAGCGGAAAATAAAATCAAACTCAGAGTTTTCAGGAAAAAGAGGAAAGTAGATGGGAGTCAACTAGGAAAAGGAAAAACGCACTCCTCAAAGTCCAGATGGGCCTTAGGTTGGCTCCCAAATGGAACCTGGGTCCTCGGAAGGAAAACGAACTGATAAAGAGAATAACCAAGGCATGCTCAGTAGGACAAGGGTCCTTTCAGCTCTGGGCAAAAATGAAGAGGTTTCCCCTATGGCCACCATCTTAATGAGAGATGGAACGGTGCTTCTGGTGAGTTCACCGCTCAATGGGCCAGAGATGTGTGAACTTCCAGAAGTACGAGCCAGAAATTCATTGCCTCGTAACTAAAGTGTCGGATGAGAGGAAGGGATGGGCGGTATGCAAACATTTGCCGAGGGCCTGGTGCGTGCTATGTGTCCAGCCACAGTCGTCAACTCCACTCTCTCTACCATGACCATGAATCCCCGAAAGGGGCACATTCCTGCCCCCATTATCAGAGCTGAGTAAATCAGCCTTGAACGAAGAAAAATCACTTGCCTCAAATTGCATGGATAATGCTACCTTTGCCTGGCTTCAAAGAAAAGGCTGTTTCAGGGAGCACTGGGGAAATGATTGGGATGTCATTGAAGCGGTCTGTTTCTGTACTCGCGATGACGATCTGTCACTACCAGCTCCTGTGTGATTGACTTCCTTTTCCACGGTCTTCATCCCTGAGCGGAGCAGGCAAATTCTTCCTTTCATTTTAGTTCAATCAAAAGCAATGGCTAAGATAAGAATGCTGAGGAGGTCCCAATACAGTCGAACATACCTGGCTGCACTCCAGGAATCCGGTCTGGTTTTGCCCATGCTTTACCCGGGAAAGAATGCTCAGGAGTTTTCATCAAGAGAATTGCTCTTTGAAAATCTCCCCTCTACACATTCTAGAAATAGCATGTCCGGTTGGGATTATGTATTCTAGAACAAGAGGAAGCCTGCACTTCAAGTCCAAGCTCTGCAATAGCACTCCTAGTTTAACTCAAGAAGCATGAGGGAGTCTTACAAGAGTCCTAACAACTACTCACATCAATGTCGAGTTCAGGCACAGAAGACTTGGACGGAAGGATGACTTTCCTTTTGCTGCTGTAACAAATGGCCAGGAACTTGGTGTCTTAAGCAGCCCAACTTTAGAATCTTACACTTCTGGTTGTCATACGTCCAACATGGGTCTGTGGGGCTAAGAGCAAAGTGTGGGTGGGAATGCATTCCTTCTGGGGGTAGAAGAAAATCAATCCAAGCCTCTGCCTTTTCCAGTTTCTGGAGCCTGCTCCCATCCCTTGCCTCATCACCCTGCATCCTTCTCACCCCGGCTTCCACCCTATCATTCCCTCACAAATCACCCTCTCTTCCTTCCAAGGCCCCTCTCATAAAATTGGGTCCACACAGATAGTCCAGGAGACGCCGCCCCTCCTAAGATCCTTCATCAAATTGCATCGGCTCTTTGTCTACAGCCCTCTACTATAACCTACTCACAGGAGATTAGGACATGCACATCTTGGACAGGCCATTATTCCACCTACGACACGAAACGTAATATGCCCACATCGAACTGATTTGAAAATTGTGTGGGACAGTCGAAACTTAAAGGAAAAGCAGGCTTGGTCCTTCTCAAAGGAACGTGCAGAAAATTCTCAAACACAGGTGAAGAAATTCCAGAGTTGACAATATTTACAACATTGAGCATTCTAAGGCTCTTTAGGAACATCCACGGTCCTTGCATTGGCTACCTCAGTATCTTCTCATAGCTCAGTCAGGCTGTTGGAGTATGTTCCACATGGATTGCAAGCACTCACTAACCTGGTCACCTCGCGAAGTAATTCTATGGAAGCATTGAAGGTGAAATCTGAAAAACCATAGAAATCTGCATTCGTGTCTATGGTAGGGTTTTCCCTTGAGGAAAGCCAAAACTTCTCGGCTTCTCAAACCTTAATTTCATGAATGAGGGGAAGTGATTTGATGGCCACCCAATTTTCCCACCACAATTTCCTTGGGCGTTACAAGAACATGATACTATTGACCCCTTTCTTCCTTTCTTGAAGACGTACAGAAATTATTAACAGGAAAGTAGGGGAATGTTCAGTATGAAAAGGAGACACCATACGTATTGGAATGAATGGATCTGAGAAGAAAGGTACAGACTTGGAGTATCGATCTCAAAACTTTATCACTGCAATTGAAAGATCTCAGAAAATTAATTGCACTGAACGCAATCCCTGTCAAAACACGCAGGATCTCCTCAAAATGATGGAGTAAGAAAAACGTCAAATGCTCGATATCTCCACGAGGGAGAAATCAAATGGAAACGGAATGAATGTCATATTCATCTTCAGATGTCACAGAAAGAAGAGGTAACTGCCAAAATGGAAGAAGGAAAGACATACGTGACAATGTAAATTCGGAAAATGAACATACAAAATGAAGGAAATCAGCAGATGAAAAGTTAGTACTTTCTAAAATCTCTTTCCTTACACCAATAAACCTCTGATAAAATTCATGGAGGAAAAATAAGACAATTTGAAATGATGTCATGAATGAAAGAATCCATCGATCTATACATATAGGTATAAATATGTGTCCGCATTCACAGACAAGGTTGGATACATGCAGCTGGAAAGTGAGGAAACTGGATCCCACATACACGACCGATGTGCAAATCTAGTCCAAGTGGACTACAGAAATAAAATATACTCAACAACATTAACACTCATAGAAGAAAATACACACGAATATCTCTTTGACCTTGAGGTAGAAAAAGACTTCTTAACTAAAAACGAAATCAATGATCCCTTCGAGAGAAGAACGCCTCATTGGCTAATTTTAACATACGCAATGTGTGTTTGTGGTACCCCACGTCAATAAAAGTGGTAATAAAATCACCTTACACATGGGAGGAGGATTCAGTAATTCATATACAGATAAAAGAATTAGTATCAACGGGAAAAGTATTGCACATGTCCTGTTCTCTCTTCCGGTTTTTTGAAAGAAAGCACGTGAATACAAATGACATATTGCCCGGAAGACACAACCAACTGGAAATCTCACTTGGAGATAAACCTATGTGCCACATGAACATGTGAAGTAATGTGCAACCTGCTTACTCTGGAGGAAAACGCCAAGCTGTCCCCAATCAGGTACCCTCCACATAGCTCACTGGATGAAAACCTCCTGTTTTAGGTGCCTTTGGAAAACAAGAAATGGTAAAATGACAACATTACTGTGGATGAAACTAGGGCGGGAATCCTTCTCAGTTTCTCACCATTTGCTCCTAATTGCAATGCTCTGCTCCTCAGGTTCCTGTCACTGATTCTGCGAAACATTTCCAGGTTTTCTCGTTTGCCACTACATGCCAATTTTGCCACGTAATGGTCATTCAATAAATACTGGTGAAATGAAGGATGGAATAGATGACTGAGCGCAGGCTGTACGACGACACATCCCAGACTTATACCATCCTCAATGTGCATCTCGGTTGGAGCCAAGGCTTGCCAAATGGCTTGGGGTTCACAAATGACATGGAGGTCCTTGAAACATAAGGCTGCGTTTTGTACTCTGTCGACATGCTCTTTTTTCAGTCCTCTGTTTCTCTTCCATTTTACCCACCTTCTTCCATCCTGCTCAAACAGAGCAATGGTTAAAAACTCGAAGATCCAACATGAGGGGTTCACGACACCATGCAGTTGCTCACAACTATGAGATCTTGCAAATGTTTAAATCTCTATCTGTCGATTGCCGAGCTACCAAGCCTACTCGGAAGTTGAAGGCCGGCCTTGACACACAAAGGATACTACAGGAGAGGAAGTTGGCCCTTGGTGCCTCTTCTGTGCCCAGAATAGAGGACCCAGAAGGGAGACATCGGAAGGAGAGCCCTTCGTTGAAGTTCACCTGCCTTACAAAAATGTCTGCATGGCACGTGTGTGGGGAAAAGACTGGTCTCTTCAATTCATGGTCTCAGCACAACTGAACTTTCAGCCCCATGAAAAGAAACCTTGGGTCTCCTTCACATTCCACACACAAAAGAATTCCAGAAACATTGGACAAAGAACAAATCCAGGAATCATGCACACGTACATAAAAATGGTAAGGCGAAGACATTTCTAGGAAAACATAGGGGATGATGTTTACATGACCTTAAGACTGTCCTCCAGTATACTACACAAGAAACATGATCCGCACCTCACAAAACAGAGCACCTCACAAAACAGGGAACGTTACTCGAACTCATCAGTCCAAGAGAACTTCAAAATGTATCCATATTGACATACTACTAAATACACACACGACCAGAAGGGCTGGCATTCAAGTGTGCAAATATCAGGAATGGAGGACACATAAGGCAGTGACAATTATAAGATGCAGGAACTCTTTCAGAGAGCTGTTTTGGACTCTCCTCGAAGGTGGACTATATGCACAATTCAAAATGCCAAAATGTCACTCCAAGAAAATATCCCACAGAAATGCATGCACCCGAAGAACAATTGTAGACTGCAATACTCCCGGGAGCATTATTCCCAGAAGCCCCTAACGAGGGACAAATACCCATCAAGCATAGCAGGCATCAATACATCGTTGTCCCTTCCTGCAAAGATATACCCGAGACCACAGGAAGTGAACAAATGACGGCTACAGGCACGAAGGTCAATAAATCTCACACACATCATTTGGAGCCAAAGAAGACAAACAAATATATACATGCCATAAAATCGCATTTGTATAAAATTCAAAATTCCGCTACCTTCCGTATCAGAACACCTAGATCCCTTAAGCAGGAAGAGCAGGATAGCGCTAAGGAGAATCATGAGGGGAGCCACTTGCCTACGCATTGAGCTCTATTTCCTGACACGAATGATGAATGGACTCTTCCTCGTGTCGTAATCAGTCAAGCCATACATTAATGGTGTACACAGCTCTTTCAACTCCGATCATATGTCAACTTCAGTTTGGATGAAGGTACCTGAGGTGTCATCACGTGGCATATAATTTGCTCCTTTTATGGACACAAATAATGTGCCGGTTGGGCGTCCCACCACACGTTACTGATCCTGCTGCTCAACAGGGTTACGGACTTACAAGAGGTGGGTGTTTTTGGAATCCCGGTGTCTTGCCTCTTCCTCTATCGTCCTGCTTTTGGCGATGATTTGTTGGTGAAAATGATCATGCTCACCACCCTCGGCTCCTGCACCCCTTGCTCCAACTGGGATGAACTGTGCCATGGTTGCTGCTGGTGAACGCAGCAGTTATTGTACACCTCAATGATCAGGCTCTTCAGAGCGAGCACATTGAGACCCAGCTATGGATTCCACATGGTTGCTGTGAGCGTATCAGCATCATGCCCCTCCCGTGGGACACTTCCCACTCTCCCTACAGCCAAAGAAACAAGCTGGCAAAGACGACTGCTCTGACACTCCCCAGGAAACAGGACCTATCACCTGACCAGAGGATGAGCACAGCAAACACCACGCTGCTCAGGATGTCTACAAATCTTTCCAAGGACTTCTCATATTTAGAGACCCACATTTTCCCTGGGCCATTTCCCAAGGGACCACGGTCAACAAATTCCAAGAAGGAAAAGTCCTGCTCATTGGTCCCTACATGGGTGGGGAGGGGGGTCCAGTGTATAAAAGCCCCAGAAGAGAGGCAGTCCTCACAATCTGGGAATCACACTCCTGAACAGAAGCCCACCCTCCACACCTGACACCATGACCTGCTGCTGCTCCCCTTGCTGCCAGCCCACCTGCTGTGGGTGCGGCTGCTGCCAACCTTGCTGCTGCCGCAACTGCTGCTGCCATCACTGCTGTCACAACTCCTGCTGCAGGAACTGCTGTTGCCGCCACTGCTGTTGCTGCAGTCCTTGCTGTGGCTGCGGCTGTGGCAGCGGCTGTGGCTGCGGCTGTGGCTGCGGCTGCTCGCCCTGCTGCCACCATGGTGGCTGTGGGTGCGGCTGCTGCCAGCCTTGCTGCTGCTGCCCATCTTGCTGCTGCTGATCCACCTGCTGCACACCTAACACCCACCGCAGGCCTCTTTCCTCAACCCTTTTGTCCAACTTCCTGTTCCTGCCAGTAACTTGCTCCCTGAGCTCTGCCGACAATCACCGTGCTCACACCGACCATTCTCCTCCCCTTCTTCTTGCAATGCTTGTGATTCTTCAGAAGGGACGCACGTGACAATCCTTCCACCTTTCACTTCCTCATTTCCTCTTGCTCAGTGAGCCAGGGACTGCTCATCTCCAGCACATTGACATGCTTTCCTGGTCTCAACATCGGGAAAGTGATCGTCAGCTTTTGCCTCTATGGAACGTTAAAAGCGGAAAATCTCTTCCGACTGGCTGTGGATCACTCTGTCACGATCAATACTGAGCATCTTCTTAGATGCAAGCATAGCATTTCAAAACTCCTGCCAAGTTACTTAACTCTGTCATGTTCACTGGAACTATCTTCCTAGCTCAACTTTTCTAATAAAATTGGTGTTCTCCTGCAATCCTATGTCGTTTCCATTTTGTTGTTTGTTTCGCTTGGTTGGTTTGTGGGTGGGTGGGTGGGTGGGTGAGTTGGCTGTTTGGTGGGTTGGTGGGTGGATTGGTGGGTTGGTGGATTGGTTGGTGGGTTGGATGGTGGGTTGGGTGTTTGGTGGTGTGGTCGTTTGGTTGGTGAGTCGGTGGGTTGGTTGGTTGGTTTCTAGCAGTTCTCTTCTTTGCCTCAATGTGGAGTTATGTTTTACGTTTTTTATCTCATTCAAATCTCACAATGGCCCTTCCTGTTTTGCACAGCCAAGGACAGCACTCCCATTTTGATGATGGGAAAAAGATTTGCCATGCAGCTATTCATCAAAAGAAGCAGATCTGTGCTTGGTTCCTTTGATTCCAAGGAAAGGGCACTTGCTTTCTTCTTTGTCTTTCTCGTTTTCCTCGTTTTGTTGGTATTTTTCAGGTCTCTTCAAGTCGATATGCACTGTCGATTTGTCACAGGAAAGATGGACATTTGGAGTAGCTTCTCTAACGTTAGGAGTCGTTATAGCTTTCATCTACTAACACTTTTCTGTCTACGAGCTCTTCCTAAATACTCCTCCCCGCACTGTGACCAATAGACACTACCTTTCAGCATTCACATCAGTGAAGGGAGCATTTCACCTTCTCCACCTTCTGGAAGGACACTGGTACAATCCGTCATGAAGGAGTAAGAGGAACATCATTGGTGTACCTGGCCCTGCCCTTGCCTTGCGCAACCTCTCTTTGGATGTCATGGAACTGGCACCCTGTTGTCATTGCATTCATCTGAAGAGACTTTGGAATGAGCAATCACCCTAGCGGCAGCCAAGCTCGGGCCTTGATTCCTGACCTCCTGAGTGCTGAGCGCATTTGGTTTCCTGACATGAACGTTGTATGAATAGAAGATAAATCAGTACACGGTCCTGAGAATTAAGGTACCCGTGCAACGAGCATATTCCCTGTGATCCGTTCAGAATCTTTGGGCCCCAAAAGAACATAAAACAACTTTCTGTGTTCTATGAGATGAAGACAATTCAGCGGAAAATAAAATCAAACTCAGAGTTTTCAGGAAAAAGAGGAAAGTAGATGGGAGTCAACTAGGAAAAGGAAAAACGCACTCCTCAAAGTCCAGATGGGCCTTAGGTTGGCTTCCAAATGGAACCTGGGTCCTCGGAAGGAAAACGAACTGATAAAGAGAATAACCAAGGCATGCTCAGTAGGACAAGGGTCCTTTCAGCTCTGGGCAAAAATGAAGAGGTTTCCCCTATGGCCACCATCTTAATGAGAGATGGAACGGTGCTTCTGGTGAGTTCACCGCTCAATGGGCCAGAGATGTGTGAACTTCCAGAAGTACGAGCCAGAAATTCATTGCCTCGTAACTAAAGTGTCGGATGAGAGGAAGGGATGGGCGGTATGCAAACATTTGCCGAGGGCCTGGTGCGTGCTATGTGTCCAGCCACAGTCGTCAACTCCACTCTCTCTACCATGACCATGAATCCCCTAAAGGGGCACATTCCTGCCCCCATTATCAGAGCTGAGTAAATCAGCCTTGAACGAAGAAAAATCACTTGCCTCAAATTGCATGGATAATGCTACCTTTGCCTGGCTTCAAAGAAAAGGCTGTTTCAGGGAGCACTGGGGAAATGATTGGGATGTCATTGAAGCGGTCTGTTTCTGTACTCGCGATGACGATCTGTCACTACCAGCTCCTGTGTGATTGACTTCCTTTTCCACGGTCTTCATCCCTGAGCGGAGCAGGCAAATTCTTCCTTTCATTTTAGTTCAATCAAAAGCAATGGCTAAGATAAGAATGCTGAGGAGGTCCCAATACAGTCGAACATACCTGGCTGCACTCCAGGAATCCGGTCTGGTTTTGCCCATGCTTTACCCGGGAAAGAATGCTCAGGAGTTTTCATCAAGAGAATTGCTCTTTGAAAATCTCCCCTCTACACATTCTAGAAATAGCATGTCCGGTTGGGATTATGTATTCTAGAACAAGAGGAAGCCTGCACTTCAAGTCCAAGCTCTGCAATAGCACTCCTAGTTTAACTCAAGAAGCATGAGGGAGTCTTACAAGAGTCCTAACAACTACTCACATCAATGTCGAGTTCAGGCACAGAAGACTTGGACGGAAGGATGACTTTCCTTTTGCTGCTGTAACAAATGGCCAGGAACTTGGTGTCTTAAGCAGCCCAACTTTAGAATCTTACACTTCTGGTTGTCATACGTCCAACATGGGTCTGTGGGGCTAAGAGCAAAGTGTGGGTGGGAATGCATTCCTTCTGGGGGTAGAAGAAAATCAATCCAAGCCTCTGCCTTTTCCAGTTTCTGGAGCCTGCTCCCATCCCTTGCCTCATCACCCTGCATCCTTCTCACCCCGGCTTCCACCCTATCATTCCCTCACAAATCACCCTCTCTTCCTTCCAAGGCCCCTCTCATAAAATTGGGTCCACACAGATAGTCCAGGAGACGCCGCCCCTCCTAAGATCCTTCATCAAATTGCATCGGCTCTTTGTCTACAGCCCTCTACTATAACCTACTCACAGGAGATTAGGACATGCACATCTTGGACAGGCCATTATTCCACCTACGACACGAAACGTAATATGCCCACATCGAACTGATTTGAAAATTGTGTGGGACAGTCGAAACTTAAAGGAAAAGCAGGCTTGGTCCTTCTCAAAGGAACGTGCAGAAAATTCTCAAACACAGGTGAAGAAATTCCAGAGTTGACAATATTTACAACATTGAGCATTCTAAGGCTCTTTAGGAACATCCACGGTCCTTGCATTGGCTACCTCAGTATCTTCTCATAGCTCAGTCAGGCTGTTGGAGTATGTTCCACATGGATTGCAAGCACTCACTAACCTGGTCACCTCGCGAAGTAATTCTATGGAAGCATTGAAGGTGAAATCTGAAAAACCATAGAAATCTGCATTCGTGTCTATGGTAGGGTTTTCCCTTGAGGAAAGCCAAAACTTCTCGGCTTCTCAAACCTTAATTTCATGAATGAGGGGAAGTGATTTGATGGCCACCCAATTTTCCCACCACAATTTCCTTGGGCGTTACAAGAACATGATACTATTGACCCCTTTCTTCCTTTCTTGAAGACGTACAGAAATTATTAACAGGAAAGTAGGGGAATGTTCAGTATGAAAAGGAGACACCATACGTATTGGAATGAATGGATCTGAGAAGAAAGGTACAGACTTGGAGTATCGATCTCAAAACTTTATCACTGCAATTGAAAGATCTCAGAAAATTAATTGCACTGAACGCAATCCCTGTCAAAACACGCAGGATCTCCTCAAAATGATGGAGTAAGAAAAACGTCAAATGCTCGATATCTCCACGAGGGAGAAATCAAATGGAAACGGAATGAATGTCATATTCATCTTCAGATGTCACAGAAAGAAGAGGTAACTGCCAAAATGGAAGAAGGAAAGACATACGTGACAATGTAAATTCGGAAAATGAACATACAAAATGAAGGAAATCAGCAGAGGAAAAGTTAGTACTTTCTAAAATCTCTTTCCTTACACCAATAAACCTCTGATAAAATTCATGGAGGAAAAATAAGACAATTTGAAATGATGTCATGAATGAAAGAATCCATCGATCTATACATATAGGTATAAATATGTGTCCGCATTCACAGACAAGGTTGGATACATGCAGCTGGAAAGTGAGGAAACTGGATCCCACATACACGACCGATGTGCAAATCTAGTCCAAGTGGACTACAGAAATAAAATATACTCAACAACATTAACACTCATAGAAGAAAATACACACGAATATCTCTTTGACCTTGAGGTAGAAAAAGACTTCTTAACTAAAAACGAAATCAATGATCCCTTCGAGAGAAGAACGCCTCATTGGCTAATTTTAACATACGCAATGTGTGTTTGTGGTACCCCACGTCAATAAAAGTGGTAATAAAATCACCTTACACATGGGAGGAGGATTCAGTAATTCATATACAGATAAAAGAATTAGTATCAACGGGAAAAGTATTGCACATGTCCTGTTCTCTCTTCCGGTTTTTTGAAAGAAAGCACGTGAATCCAAATGACATATTGCCCGGAAGACACAACCAACTGGAAATCTCACTTGGAGATAAACCTATGTGCCACATGAACATGTGAGGTAATGTGCAACCTGCTTACTCTGGAGGAAAACGCCAAGCTGTCCGCAATCAGGTACCCTCCACATAGGTCACTGGATGAAAACCTCCTGTTTTAGGTGCCTTTGGAAAACAAGAAATGGTAAAATGACAACATTACTGTGGATGAAACTAGGGCGGGAATCCTTCTCAGTTTCTCACCATTTGCTCCTAATTGCAATGCTCTGCTCCTCAGGTTCCTGTCACTGATTCTGCGAAACATTTCCAGGTTTTCTCGTTTGCCACTACATGCCAATTTTGCCACGTAATGGTCATTCAATAAATACTGGTGAAATGAAGGATGGAATAGATGACTGAGCACAGGCTGTACGACGACACATCCCAGACTTATACCATCCTCAATGTGCATCTCGGTTGGAGCCAAGGCTTGCCAAATGGCTTGGGGTTCACAAATGACATGGAGGTCCTTGAAACATAAGGCTGCGTTTTGTACTCTGTCGACATGCTCTTTTTTCAGTCCTCTGTTTCTCTTCCATTTTACCCACCTTCTTCCATCCTGCTCAAACAGAGCAATGGTTAAAAACTCGAAGATCCAACATGAGGGGTTCACGACACCATGCAGTTGCTCACAACTATGAGATCTTGCAAATGTTTAAATCTCTATCTGTCGATTGCCGAGCTACCAAGCCTACTCGGAAGTTGAAGGCCGGCCTTGACACACAAAGGATACTACAGGAGAGGAAGTTGGCCCTTGGTGCCTCTTCTGTGCCCAGAATAGAGGACCCAGAAGGGAGACATCGGAAGGAGAGCCCTTCGTTGAAGTTCACCTGCCTTACAAAAATGTCTGCATGGCACGTGTGTGGGGAAAAGACTGGTCTCTTCAATTCATGGTCTCAGCACAACTGAACTTTCAGCCCCATGAAAAGAAACCTTGGGTCTCCTTCACATTCCACACACAAAAGAATTCCAGAAACATTGGACAAAGAACAAATCCAGGAATCATGCACACGTACATAAAAATGGTAAGGCGAAGACATTTCTAGGAAAACATAGGGGATGATGTTTACATGACCTTAAGACTGTCCTCCAGTATACTACACAAGAAACATGATCCGCACCTCACAAAACAGAGCACCTCACAAAACAGGGAACGTTACTCGAACTCATCAGTCCAAGAGAACTTCAAAATGTATCCATATTGACATACTACTAAATACACACACGACCAGAAGGGCTGGCATTCAAGTGTGCAAATATCAGGAATGGAGGACACATAAGGCAGTGACAATTATAAGATGCAGGAACTCTTTCAGAGAGCTGTTTTGGACTCTCCTCGAAGGTGGACTATATGCACAATTCAAAATGCCAAAATGTCACTCCAAGAAAATATCCCACAGAAATGCATGCACCCGAAGAACAATTGTAGACTGCAATACTCCCGGGAGCATTATTCCCAGAAGCCCCTAACGAGGGACAAATACCCATCAAGCATAGCAGGCATCAATACATCGTTGTCCCTTCCTGCAAAGATATACCCGAGACCACAGGAAGTGAACAAATGACGGCTACAGGCACGAAGGTCAATAAATCTCACACACATCATTTGGAGCCAAAGAAGACAAACAAATATATACATGCCATAAAATCGCATTTGTATAAAATTCAAAATTCCGCTACCTTCCGTATCAGAACACCTAGATCCCTTAAGCAGGAAGAGCAGGATAGCGCTAAGGAGAATCATGAGGGGAGCCACTTGCCTACGCATTGAGCTCTATTTCCTGACACGAATGATGAATGGACTCTTCCTCGTGTCGTAATCAGTCAAGCCATACATTAATGGTGTACACAGCTCTTTCAACTCCGATCATATGTCAACTTCAGTTTGGATGAAGGTACCTGAGGTGTCATCACGTGGCATATAATTTGCTCCTTTTATGGACACAAATAATGTGCCGGTTGGGCGTCCCACCACACGTTACTGATCCTGCTGCTCAACAGGTTTACGGACTTACAAGAGGTGGGTGTTTTTGGAATCCCGGTGTCTTGCCTCTTCCTCTATCGTCCTGCTTTTGGTGATGATTTGTTGGTGAAAATGATCATGCTCACCACCCTCGGCTCCTGCACCCCTTGCTCCAACTGGGATGAACTGTGCCATGGTTGCTGCTGGTGAACGCAGCAGTTATTGTACACCTCAGTGATCAGGCTCTTCAGAGCGAGCACATTGAGACCCAGCTATGGATTCCACATGGTTGCTGTGAGCGTATCAGCATCATGCCCCTCCCGTGGGACACTTCCCACTCTCCCTACAGCCAAAGAAACAAGCTGGCAAAGACGACTGCTCTGACACTCCCCAGGAAACAGGACCTATCACCTGACCAGAGGATGAGCACAGCAAACACCACGCTGCTCAGGATGTCTACAAATCTTTCCAAGGACTTCTCATATTTAGAGACCCACATTTTCCCTGGGCCATTTCCCTAGGGACCACGGTCAACAAATTCCAAGAAGGAAAAGTCCTGCTCATTGGTCCCTACATGGGTGGGGAGGGGGGTCCAGTGTATAAAAGCCCCAGAAGAGAGGCAGTCCTCACAATCTGGGAATCACACTCCTGAACAGAAGCCCACCCTCCACACCTGACACCATGACCTGCTGCTGCTCCCCTTGCTGCCAGCCCACCTGCTGTGGGTGCGGCTGCTGCCAACCTTGCTGCTGCCGCAACTGCTGCTGCCATCACTGCTGTCACAACTCCTGCTGCAGGAACTGCTGTTGCCGCCACTGCTGTTGCTGCAGTCCTTGCTGTGGCTGCGGCTGTGGCAGCGGCTGTGGCTGCGGCTGTGGCTGCGGCTGCTCGCCCTGCTGCCACCATGGTGGCTGTGGGTGCGGCTGCTGCCAGCCTTGCTGCTGCTGCCCATCTTGCTGCTGCTGATCCACCTGCTGCACACCTAACACCCACTGCAGGCCTCTTTCCTCAACCCTTTTGTCCAACTTCCTCTTCCTGCCAGTAACTTGCTCCCTGAGCTCTGCCGACAATCACCGTGCTCACACCGACCATTCTCCTCCCCTTCTTCTTGCAATGCTTGTGATTCTTCAGAAGGGACGCACGTGACAATCCTTCCACCTTTCACTTCCTCATTTCCTCTTGCTCAGTGAGCCAGGGACTGCTCATCTCCAGCACATTGGCATGCTTTCCTGGTCTCAATATCGGGAAAGTGATCGTCAGCTTTTGCCTCTATGGAACGTTAAAAGCGGAAAATCTCTTCCGACTGGCTGTGGATCACTCTGTCACGATCAATACTGAGCATCTTCTTAGATGCAAGCATAGCATTTCAAAACTCCTGCCAAGTTACTTAACTCTGTCATGTTCACTGGAACTATCTTCCTAGCTCAACTTTTCTAATAAAATTGGTGTTCTCCTGCAATCCTATGTCGTTTCCATTTTGTTGTTTGTTTCGCTTGGTTGGTTTGTGGGTGGGTGGGTGGGTGGGTGAGTTGGCTGTTTGGTGGGTTGGTGGGTGGATTGGTGGGTTGGTGGATTGGTTGGTGGGTTGGATGGTGGGTTGGGTGTTTGGTGGTGTGGTCGTTTGGTTGGTGAGTCGGTGGGTTGGTTGGTTGGTTTCTAGCAGTTCTCTTCTTTGCCTCAATGTGGAGTTATGTTTTACGTTTTTTATCTCATTCAAATCTCACAATGGCCCTTCCTGTTTTGCACAGCCAAGGACAGCACTCCCATTTTGATGATGGGAAAAAGATTTGCCATGCAGCTATTCATCAAAAGAAGCAGATCTGTGCTTGGTTCCTTTGATTCCAAGGAAAGGGCACTTGCTTTCTTCTTTGTCTTTCTCGTTTTCCTCGTTTTGTTGGTATTTTTCAGGTCTCTTCAAGTCGATATGCACTGTCGATTTGTCACAGGAAAGATGGACATTTGGAGTAGCTTCTCTAACGTTAGGAGTCGTTATAGCTTTCATCTACTAACACTTTTCTGTCTACGAGCTCTTCCTAAATACTCCTCCCCGCACTGTGACCAATAGACACTACCTTTCAGCATTCACATCAGTGAAGGGAGCATTTCACCTTCTCCACCTTCTGGAAGGACACTGGTACAATCCGTCATGAAGGAGTAAGAGGAACATCATTGGTGTACCTGGCCCTGCCCTTGCCTTGCGCAACCTCTCTTTGGATGTCATGGAACTGGCACCCTGTTGTCACTGCATTCATCTGAAGAGACTTTGGAATGAGCAATCACCCTAGCGGCAGCCAAGCTCGGGCCTTGATTCCTGACCTCCTGAGCGCTGAGCGCATTTGGTTTCCTGACATGAACGTTGTATGAATAGAAGATAAATCAGTACACGGTCCTGAGAATTAAGGTACCCGTGCAACGAGCATATTCCCTGTGATCCGTTCAGAATCTTTGGGCCCCAAAAGAACATAAAACAAATTTCTGTGTTCTATGAGATGAAGACAATTCAGCGGAAAATAAAATCAAACTCAGAGTTTTCAGGAAAAAGAGGAAAGTAGATGGGAGTCAACTAGGAAAAGGAAAAACGCACTCCTCAAAGTCCAGATGGGCCTTAGGTTGGCTCCCAAATGGAACCTGGGTCCTCGGAAGGAAAACGAACTGATAAAGAGAATAACCAAGGCATGCTCAGCAGGACAAGGGTCCTTTCAGCTCTGGGCAAAAATGAAGAGGTTTCCCCTATGGCCACCATCTTAATGAGAGATGGAACGGTGCTTCTGGTGAGTTCACCGCTCAATGGGCCAGAGATGTGTGAACTTCCAGAAGTACAAGCCAGAAATTCATTGCCTCGTAACTAAAGTGTCGGATGAGAGGAAGGGATGGGCGGTATGCAAACATTTGCCGAGGGCCTGGTGCGTGCTATGTGTCCAGCCACAGTCGTCAACTCCACTCTCTCTACCATGACCATGAATCCCCTAAAGGGGCACATTCCTGCCCCCATTATCAGAGCTGAGTAAATCAGCCTTGAACGAAGAAAAATCACTTGCCTCAAATTGCATGGATAATGCTACCTTTGCCTGGCTTCAAAGAAAAGGCTGTTTCAGGGAGCACTGGGGAAATGATTGGGATGTCATTGAAGCGGTCTGTTTCTGTACTCGCGATGACGATCTGTCACTACCAGCTCCTGTGTGATTGACTTCCTTTTCCACGGTCTTCATCCCTGAGCGGAGCAGGCAAATTCTTCCTTTCATTTTAGTTCAATCAAAAGCAATGGCTAAGATAAGAATGCTGAGGAGGTCCCAATACAGTCGAACATACCTGGCTGCACTCCAGGAATCCGGTCTGGTTTTGCCCATGCTTTACCCGGGAAAGAATGCTCAGGAGTTTTCATCAAGAGAATTGCTCTTTGAAAATCTCCCCTCTACACATTCTAGAAATAGCATGTCCGGTTGGGATTATGTATTCTAGAACAAGAGGAAGCCTGCACTTCAAGTCCAAGCTCTGCAATAGCACTCCTAGTTTAACTCAAGAAGCATGAGGGAGTCTTACGAGAGTCCTAACAACTACTCACATCAATGTCGAGTTCAGGCACAGAAGACTTGGACGGAAGGATGACTTTCCTTTTGCTGCTGTAACAAATGGCCAGGAACTTGGTGTCTTAAGCAGCCCAACTTTAGAATCTTACACTTCTGGTTTTCATACGTCCAACATGGGTCTGTGGGGCTAAAAGCAAAGTGTGGGTGGGAATGCATTCCTTCTGGGGGTAGAAGAAAATCAATCCAAGCCTCTGCCTTTTCCAGTTTCTGGAGCCTGCTCCCATCCCTTGCCTCATCACCCTGCATCCTTCTCACCCCGGCTTCCACCCTATCATTCCCTCACAAATCACCCTCTCTTCCTTCCAAGGCCCCTCTCATAAAATTGGGTCCACACAGATAGTCCAGGAGACGCCGCCCCTCCTAAGATCCTTCATCAAATTGCATCTGCACTTTGTCTACAGCCCTCTACTATAACCTACTCACAGGAGATTAGGACATGCACATCTTGGACAGGCCATTATTCCGCCTACGACACGAAACATAATATGCCCACATCGAACTGATTTGAAAATTGTGTGGGACAGTCGAAACTTAAAGGAAAAGCAGGCTTGGTCCTTCTCAAAGGAACGTGCAGAAAATTCTCAAACACAGGTGAAGAAATTCCAGAGTTGACAATATTTACAACATTGAGCATTCTAAGGCTCTTTAGGAACATCCACGGTCCTTGCATTGGCTACCTCAGTATCTTCTCATAGCTCAGTCAGGCTGTTGGAGTATGTTCCACATGGATTGCAAGCACTCACTAACCTGGTCACCTCGCGAAGTAATTCTATGGAAGCATTGAAGGTGAAATCTAAAAAACCATAGAAATCTGCATTCGTGTCTATGGTAGGGTTTTCCCTTGAGGAAAGCCAAAACTTCTCGGCTTCTCAAACCTTAATTTCATGAATGAGGGGAAGTGATTTGATGGCCACCCAATTTTCCCACCACAATTTCCTTGGGCATTACAAGAACATGATACTATTGACCCCTTTCTTCCTTTCTTGAAGACGTACAGAAATTATTAACAGGAAAGTAGGGGAATGTTCAGTATGAAAAGGAGACACCATACGTATTGGAATGAATGGAGCTGAGAAGAAAGGTACAGACTTGGAGTATCGATCTCAAAACTTTATCACTGCAATTGAAAGATTTCAGAAAATTAATTGCACTGAACGCAATCCCTGTCAAAACACGCAGGATCTCCTCAAAATGATGGAGTAAGAAAAACGTCAAATGCTCGATATCTACACGAGGGAGAAATCAAATGGAAACGGAATGAATGTCATATTCATCTTCAGATGTCACAGAAAGAAGAGGTAACTGCCAAAATGGAAGAAGGAAAGACATAGGTGACAATGTAAATTCGGAAAATGAACATACAAAATGAAGGAAATCAGCAGAGGAAAAGTTAGCACTTTCTAAAATCTCTTTCCTTACACCAATAAGCCTCTGATAAAATTCATGGAGGAAAAATAAGACAATTTGAAATGATGTCATGAATGAAAGAATCCATCGATCTATACATATAGGTATAAATATGTGTCCGCATTCACAGACAAGGTTGGATACATGCAGCTGGAAAGTGAGGAAACTGGATCCCACATACACGACCGATGTGCAAATCTAGTCCAAGTGGACTACAGAAATAAAATATACTCAACAACATTAACACTCATAGAAGAAAATACACACGAATATCTCTTTGACCTTGAGGTAGAAAAAGATTTCTTAACTAAAAACGAAATCAATGATCCCTTCGAGAGAAGAACGCCTCATTGGCTAATTTTAACATACGCAATGTGTGTTTGTGGTACCCCACGTCAATAAAAGTGGTAATAAAATCACCTTACACATGGGAGGAGGATTCAGTAATTCATATACAGATAAAAGAATTAGTATCAACGGGAAAAGTATTGCACATGTCCTGTTCTCTCTTCCGGATTTTTGAAAGAAAGCACGTGAATCCAAATGACATATTGCCCGGAAGACACAACCAACTGGAAATCTCACTTGGAGATAAACCTATGTGCCACATGAACATGTGAAGTAATGTGCAACCTGCTTACTCTGCAGGAAAAGGCCAAGCTGTCCCCAATCAGGTACCCTCCACATAGGTCACTGGATGAAAACCTCCTGTTTTAGGTGCCTTTGGAAAACAAGAAATGGTAAAATGACAACATTACTGTGGATGAAACTAGGGCGGGAATCCTTCTCAGTTTCTCACCATTTGCTCCTAATTGCAATGCTCTGCTCCTCAGGTTCCTGTCACTGATTCTGCGAAACATTTCCAGGTTTTCTCGTTTGCCACTACATGCCAATTTTGCCACGTAATGGTCATTCAATAAATACTGGTGAAATGAAGGATGGAATAGATGACTGAGCGCAGGCTGTACGACGACACATCCCAGACTTATACCATCCTCAATGTGCATCTCGGTTGGAGCCAAGGCTTGCCAAATGGCTTGGGGTTCACAAATGACATGGAGGTCCTTGAAACATAAGGCTGCGTTTTGTACTCTGTCGACATGCTCTTTTTTCAGTCCTCTGTTTCTCTTCCATTTGACCCACCTCCTTCTTCCATCCTGCTCAAACAGAGCAATGGTTAAAAACTCGAAGATCCAACATGAGGGGTTCACGACACCATGCAGTTGCTCACAACTATGAGATCTTGCAAATGTTTAAATCTCTATCTGTCGATTGCCGAGCTACCAAGCCTACTCGGAAGTTGAAGGCCGGCCTTGACACACAAAGGATACTACAGGAGAGGAAGTTGGCCCTTGGTGCCTCTTCTGTGCCCAGAATAGAGGACCCAGAAGGGAGACATCGGAAGGAGAGCCCTTCGTTGAAGTTCACCTGCCTTACAAAAATGTCTGCATGGCACGTGTGTGGGGAAAAGACTGGTCTCTTCAATTCATGGTCTCAGCACAACTGAACTTTCAGCCCCATGAAAAGAAACCTTGGGTCTCCTTCACATTCCACACACAAAAGAATTCCAGAAACATTGGACAAAGAACAAATCCAGGAATCATGCACACGTACATAAAAATGGTAAGGCGAAGACATTTCTAGGAAAACATAGGGGATGATGTTTACATGACCTTAAGACTGTCGTCCAGTATACTACACAAGAAACATGATCCGCACCTCACAAAACAGAGCACCTCACAAAACAGGGAACGTTACTCGAACTCATCAGTCCAAGAGAACTTCAAAATGTATCCATATTGACATACTACTAAATACACACACGACCAGAAGGGCTGGCATTCAAGTGTGCAAATATCAGGAATGGAGGACACATAAGGCAGTGACAACTATAAGATGCAGGAACTCTTTCAGAGAGCTGTTTTGGACTCTCCTCGAAGGTGGACTACACGCACAATTCAAAATGCCAAAATGTCACTCCAAGAAAATATCCCACAGAAATGCATGCACCCGAAGAACAATTGTAGACTGCAATACTCCCGGGAGCATTATTCCCAGAAGCCCCTAACGAGGGACAAATACCCATCAAGCATAGCAGGCATCAATACATCGTTGTCCCTTCCTGCAAGGATATACCCGAGACCACAGGAAGTGAACAAATGACGGCTACAGGCACGAAGGTCAATAAATCTCACACACATCATTTGGAGCCAAAGAAGACAAACAAATATATACATGCCATAAAATCGCATTTGTATAAAATTCAAAATTCCGCTACCTTCCGTATCAGAACACCTAGATCCCTTAAGCAGGAAGAGCAGGATAGCGCTAAGGAGAATCATGAGGGGAGCCACTTGCCTACGCATTGAGCTCTATTTCCTGACACGAATGATGAATGGACTCTTCCTCGTGTCGTAATCAGTCAAGCCATACATTAATGGTGTACACAGCTCTTTCAACTCCGATCATATGTCAACTTCAGTTTGGATGAAGGTACCTGAGGTGTCATCACGTGGCATATAATTTGCTCCTTTTATGGACACAAATAATGTGCCGGTTGGGCGTCCCACCACACGTTACTGATCCTGCTGCTCAACAGGTTTACGGACTTACAAGAGGTGGGTGTTTTTGGAATCCCGGTGTCTTGCCTCTTCCTCTATCGTCCTGCTTTTGGCGATGATTTGTTGGTGAAAATGATCATGCTCACCACCCTCGGCTCCTGCACCCCTTGCTCCAACTGGGATGAACTGTGCCATGGTTGCTGCTGGTGAACGCAGCAGTTATTGTACACCTCAGTGATCAGGCTCTTCAGAGCGAGCACATTGAGACCCAGCTATGGATTCCATATGGTTGCTGTGAGCATATCAGCATCCTGCCCCTCCCGTGGGACACTTCCCACTCTCCCTACAGCCAAAGAAACAAGCTGGCAAAGACGACTGCTCTGACACTCCCCAGGAAACAGGACCTATCACCTGACCAGAGGATGAGCACAGCAAACACCACGCTGCTCAGGATGTCTACAAATCTTTCCAAGGACTTCTCATATTTAGAGACCCACATTTTCCCTGGGCCATTTCCCTAGGGACCACGGTCAACAAATTCCAAGAAGGAAAAGTCCTGCTCATTGGTCCCTACATGGGTGGGGAGGGGGGTCCAGTGTATAAAAGCCCCAGAAGAGAGGGAGTCCTCACAATCTGGGAATCACACTCCTGAACAGAAGCCCACCCTCCACACCTGACACCATGACCTGCTGCTGCTCCCCTTGCTGCCAGCCCACCTGCTGTGGGTGCGGCTGCTGCCAACCTTGCTGCTGCCGCAACTGCTGCTGCCATCACTGCTGTCACAACTCCTGCTGCAGGAACTGCTGTTGCCGCCACTGCTGTTGCTGCAGTCCTTGCTGTGGCTGCGGCTGTGGCAGCGGCTGTGGCTGCGGCTGTGGCTGCGGCTGCTCGCCCTGCTGCCACCATGGTGGCTGTGGGTGCGGCTGCTGCCAGCCTTGCTGCTGCTGCCCATCTTGCTGCTGCTGATCCACCTGCTGCACACCTAACACCCACCGCAGGCCTCTTTCCTCAACCCTTTTGTCCAACTTCCTGTTCCTGCCAGTAACTTGCTCCCTGAGCTCTGCCGACAATCACCGTGCTCACACCGACCATTCTCCTCCCCTTCTTCTTGCAATGCTTGTGATTCTTCAGAAGGGACGCACGTGACAATCCTTCCACCTTTCACTTCCTCATTTCCTCTTGCTCAGTGAGCCAGGGACTGCTCATCTCCAGCACATTGACATGCTTTCCTGGTCTCAACATCGGGAAAGTGATCGTCAGCTTTTGCCTCTATGGAACGTTAAAAGCGGAAAATCTCTTCCGACTGGCTGTGGATCACTCTGTCACGATCAATACTGAGCATCTTCTTAGATGCAAGCATAGCATTTCAAAACTCCTGCCAAGTTACTTAACTCTGTCATGTTCACTGGAACTATCTTCCTAGCTCAACTTTTCTAATAAAATTGGTGTTCTCCTGCAATCCTATGTCGTTTCCATTTTGTTGTTTGTTTCGCTTGGTTGGTTTGTGGGTGAGTGGGTGGGTGGGTGAGTTGGCTGTTTGGTGGGTTGGTGGGTGGATTGGTGGGTTGGTGGATTGGTTGGTGGGTTGGATGGTGGGTTGGGTGTTTGGTGGTGTGGTCGTTTGGTTGGTGAGTCGGTGGGTTGGTTGGTTAGTTTCTAGCAGTTCTCTTCTTTGCCTCAATTTGGAGTTATGTTTTACGTTTTTTATCTCATTCAAATCTCACAATGGCCCTTCCTGTTTTGCACAGCCAAGGACAGCACTCCCATTTTGATGATGGGAAAAAGATTTGCCATGCAGCTATTCATCAAAAGAAGCAGATCTGTGCTTGGTTCCTTTGATTCCAAGGAAAGGGCACTTGCTTTCTTCTTTGTCTTTCTCGTTTTCCTCGTTTTGTTCGTATTTTTCAGGTCTCTTCAAGTCGATATGCACTGTCGATTTGTCACAGGAAAGATGGACATTTGGAGTAGCTTCTCTAACGTTAGGAGTCGTTATAGCTTTCATCTACTAACACTTTTCTGTCTACGAGCTCTTCCTAAATACTCCTCCCCGCACTGTGACCAATAGACACTACCTTTCAGCATTCACATCAGTGAAGGGAGCATTTCACCTTCTCCACCTTCTGGAAGGACACTGGTACAATCCGTCATGAAGGAGTAAGAGGAACATCATTGGTGTACCTGGCCCTGCCCTTGCCTTGCGCAACCTCTCTTTGGATGTCATGGAACTGGCACCCTGTTGTCACTGCATTCATCTGAAGAGACTTTGGAATGAGCAATCACCCTAGCGGCAGCCAAGCTCGGGCCTTGATTCCTGACCTCCTGAGCGCTGAGCGCATTTGGTTTCCTGACATGAACGTTGTATGAATAGAAGATAAATCAGTACACGGTCCTGAGAATTAAGGTACCCATGCAACGAGCATATTCCCTGTGATCCGTTCAGAATCTTTGGGACCCAAAAGAACATAAAACAAATTTCTGTGTTCTATGAGATGAAGACAATTCAGCGGAAAATAAAATCAAACTCAGAGTTTTCAGGAAAAAGAGGAAAGTAGATGGGAGTCAACTAGGAAAAGGAAAAACGCACTCCTCAAAGTCCAGATGGGCCTTAGGTTGGCTCCCAAATGGAACCTGGGTCCTCGGAAGGAAAACGAACTGATAAAGAGAATAACCAAGGCATGCTCAGCAGGACAAGGGTCCTTTCAGCTCTGGGCAAAAATGAAGAGGTTTCCCCTATGGCCACCATCTTAATGAGAGATGGAACGGTGCTTCTGGTGAGTTCACCGCTCAATGGGCCAGAGATGTGTGAACTTCCAGAAGTACGAGCCAGAAATTCATTGCCTCGTAACTAAAGTGTCGGATGAGAGGAAGGGATGGGCGGTATGCAAACATTTGCCGAGGGCCTGGTGCGTGCTATGTGTCCAGCCACAGTCGTCAACTCCACTCTCTCTACCATGACCATGAATCCCCTAAAGGGGCACATTCCTGCCCCCATTATCAGAGCTGAGTAAATCAGCCTTGAACGAAGAAAAATCACTTGCCTCAAATTGCATGGATAATGCTACCTTTGCCTGGCTTCAAAGAAAAGGCTGTTTCAGGGAGCACTGGGGAAATGATTGGGATGTCATTGAAGCGGTCTGTTTCTGTACTCGCGATGACGATCTGTCACTACCAGCTCCTGTGTGATTGACTTCCTTTTCCACGGTCTTCATCCCTGAGCGGAGCAGGCAAATTCTTCCTTTCATTTTAGTTCAATCAAAAGCAATGGCTAACATAAGAATGCTGAGGAGGTCCCAATACAGTCGAACATACCTGGCTGCACTCCAGGAATCCGGTCTGGTTTTGCCCATGCTTTACCCGGGAAAGAATGCTCAGGAGTTTTCATCAAGAGAATTGCTCTTTGAAAATCTCCCCTCTACACATTCTAGAAATAGCATGTCCGGTTGGGATTATGTATTCTAGAACAAGAGGAAGCCTGCACTTCAAGTCCAAGCTCTGCAATAGCACTCCTAGTTTAACTCAAGAAGCATGAGGGAGTCTTACGAGAGTCCTAACAACTACTCACATCAATGTCGAGTTCAGGCACAGAAGACTTGGACGGAAGGATGACTTTCCTTTTGCTGCTGTAACAAATGGCCAGGAACTTGGTGTCTTAAGCAGCCCAACTTTAGAATCTTACACTTCTGGCTGTCATAGGTCCAACATGGGTCTGTGGGGCTAAAAGCAAAGTGTGGGTGGGAATGCATTCCTTCTGGGGGTAGAAGAAAATCAATCCAAGCCTCTGCCTTTTCCAGTTTCTGGAGCCTGCTCCCATCCCTTGCCTCATCACCCTGCATCCTTCTCACCCCGGCTTCCACCCTATCATTCCCTCACAAATCACCCTCTCTTCCTTCCAAGGCCCCTCTCATAAAATTGGGCCCACACAGATAGTCCAGGAGACACCGCCCCTCCTAAGATCCTTCATCAAATTGCATCGGCTCTTTGTCTACAGCCCTCTACTATAACCTACTCACAGGAGATTAGGACATGCACATCTTGGACAGGCCATTATTCCGCCTACGACACGAAACGTAATATGCCCACATCGAACTGATTTGAAAATTGTGTGGGACAGTCGAAACTTAAAGGAAAAGAAGGCTTGGTCCTTCTCAATGGAACGTGCAGAAAATTCTCAAACTCAGGTGAAGAAATTCCAGAGTTGACAATATTTACAACATTGAGCATTCTAAGGCTCTTTAGGAACATCCACGGTCCTTGCATTGGCTACCTCAGTATCTTCTCATAGCTCAGTCAGGCTGTTGGAGTGTGTTCCACATGGATTGCAAGCACTCACTAACCTGGCCACCTCGCGAAGTAATTCTATGGAAGCATTGAAGGTGAAATCTGAAAAACCATAGAAATCTGCATTCGTGTCTATGGTAGGGTTTTCCCTTGAGGAAAGCCAAAACTTCTCGGCTTCTCAAACCTTAATTTCATGAATGAGGGGAAGTGATTTGATGGCCACCCAATTTTCCCACCACAATTTTCTTGGGCGTTACAAGAACATGATACTATTGACCCCTTTCTTCCTTTCTTGAAGACGTACAGAAATTATTAACAGGAAAGTAGGGGAATGTTCAGTATGAAAAGGAGACACCATACGTATTGGAATGAATGGAGCTGAGAAGAAAGGTACAGACTTGGAGTATCGATCTCAAAACTTTATCACTGCAATTGAAAGATCTCAGAAAATTAATTGCAGTGAACGCAATCCCCGTCAAAACACGCAGGATCTCCTCAAAACGATGGAGTAAGAAAAACGTCAAATGCTCGATCTCTACACGAGGGAGAAATCAAATGGAAACGGAATGAATGTCATATGCATCTTCAGATGTCACAGAAAGAAGAGGTAAATGCCAAAATGGAAGAAGGAAAGACATAGGTGACAATGTAAATTCGGAAAATGAACATACAAAATGAAGGAAATCAGCAGAGGAAAAGTTAGTACTTTCTAAAATCTCTTTCCTTACACCAATAAGCCTCTGATAAAATTCATGGAGGAAAAATAAGACAATTTGAAATGATGTCGTGAATGAAAGAATCCATCGATCTATACATATAGGTATAAATATGTGTCCGCATTCACAGACAAGGTTGGATACATGCAGCTGGAAAGTGAGGAAACTGGATCCCACATACACGACCGATGTGCAAATCTAGTCCAAGTGGACTACAGAAATAAAATATACTCAACAACATTAACACTCATAGAAGAAAATACACACGAATATCTCTTTGACCTTGAGGTAGAAAAAGACTTCTTAACTAAAAACTAAATCAATGATCCCTTCGAGAGAAGAACGCCTCATCGGCTAATTTTAACATACGCAATGTGTGTTTGTGGTACCCCACGTCAATAAAAGTGGTAATAAAATCACCTTACACATGGGAGGAGGATTCAGTAATTCATATACAGATAAAAGAATTAGTATCAACGGGAAAAGTATTGTACATGTCCTGTTCTCTCTTCCGGTTTTTTGAAAGAAAGCACGTGAAACCAAATGACATATTGCCAGGAAGACACAACCAACTGGAAATCTCACTTGGAGATAAACCTATGTGCCACATGAACATGTGAAGTAATGTGCAACCTGCTTACTCTGGAGGAAAAAGCCAAGCTGTCCCCAATCAGGTACCCTCCACATAGCTCACTGGACGAAAACCTCCTGTTTTAGGTGCCTTTGGAAAACAAGAAATGGTAAAATGACAACATTACTGTGGATGAAACTAGGGCGGGAATCCTTCTCAGCATCTCACCATTTGCTCCTAATTGCAATGCTCTGCTCCTCAGGTTCCTGTCACTGATTCTGCGAAACATTTCCAGGTTTTCTCGTTTGCCACTACATGCCAATTTTGCCACATAATGGTCATTCAATAAATACTGGTGAAATGAAGGATGGAATAGATGACTGAGCACAGGCTGTACGACGACACATCCCAGACTTATACCATCCTCAATGTGCATCTCGGTTGGAGCCAAGGCTTGCCAAATGGCTTGGGGTTCACAAATGACATGGAGGTCCTTGAAACATAAGGCTGCGTTTTGTACTCTGTCGACATGCTCTTTTTTCAGTCCTCTGTTTCTCTTCCATTTTACCCACCTTCTTCCATCCTGCTCAAACAGAGCAATGGTTAAAAACTCGAAGATCCAACATGAGGGGTTCATGACACCATGCAGTTGCTCACAACTATGAGATCTTGCAAATGTTTAAATCTCTATCTGTCGATTGCCGAGCTACCAAGCCTACTCGAAAGTTGAAGGCCGGCCTTGACACACAAAGGATACTACAGGAGAGGAAGTTTGCCCTAGGTGCCTGTTCTGTGCCCAGAATAGAGGACCCAGAAGGGAGACATCGGAAGGAGAGCCCCTCGTGGAAGTTCACCTGCCTTACAAAAAAGTCTGCACGGCACGTGTGTGGGGAAAAGACTGGTCTCTTCAATTCATGGTCTCAGCACAACTGAACTTTCAGCCCCATTAAAAGAAACCATGGGTCTCCTTCACATTCCACACACAAAAGAATTCCAGAATCATTGGACAAAGAACAAATCCAGGAATCATGCACACGTACATAAAAATGGTAAGGCGAAGACATTTCTAGGAAAACACGGGGGATGATGTTTACATGACCTTCAGACTGTCGTCCAGTATACTACACAAGAAACATGATCCGCACCTCACAAAACAGAGCACATCACAAAACAGGGAACGTTACTCGAACTCATCAGTCCAAGAGAACTTCAAAATGTATCCATATTGACATACTACTAAATACACACACGACCAGAAGGGCTGGCATTCAAGTGTGCAAATATCAGGAATGGAGGACACATAAGGCAGTGACAACTATAAGATGCAGGAACTCTTTCAGAGAGCTGTTTTGGACTCTCCTCGAAGGTGGACTATATGCACAATTCAAAATGCCAAAATGTCACTCCAAGAAAATATCCCACAGAAATGCATGCACCCGAAGAACAATTGTAGACTGCAATACTCCCGGGAGCATTATTCCCAGAAGACCCTAACGAGGGACAAATAACCATCAAGCATAGCAGGCATCAATACATCGTTGTCCCTTCCTGCAAGGATATACCCGAGACCACAGGAAGTGAACAAATGACGGCTACAGGCACGAAGGTCAATAAATCTCACACACATCATTTGGAGCCAAAGAAGACAAACAAATATATACATGCCATAAAATCGCATTTGTATAAAATTCAAAATTCCGCTACCTTCCGTATCAGAACACCTAGATCCCTTAAGCAGGAAGAGAAGGACAGCGCTAAGGAGAATCATGAGGGGAGCCACTTGCCTACGCATTGAGCTCTATTTCCTGACACGAATGATGAATGGACTCTTCCTCGTGTCGTAATCAGTCAAGCCATACATTAATGGTGTACACGGCTCTTTCAACTCCGATCATATGTCAACTTCAGTTTGGATGAAGGTACCTGAGGTGTCATCACGTGGCATATAATTTGCTCCTTTTATGGACACAAATAATGTGCCGGTTGGGCGTCCCACCACACGTTACTGATCCTGCTGCTCAACAGGGTTACGGACTTAAAAGAGGTGGGTGTTTTTGGAATCCCGGTGTCTTGCCTCTTCCTCTATCGTCCTGCTTTTGGCGATGATTTGTTGGTGAAAATGATCATGCTCACCACCCTCGGCTCCTGCACCCCTTGCTCCAACTGGGATGAACTGTGCCATGGTGGCTGCTGGTGAACGCAGCAGTTATTGTACACCTCAATGATCAGGCTCTTCAGAGCGAGCACATTGAGACCCAGCTATGGATTCCACATGGTTGTTGTGAGCATATCAGCATCATGCCCCTCCCGTGGGACACTTCCCACTCTCCCTACAGCCAAAGAACCAAGCTGGCAAAGACGACTGCTCTGACACTCCCCAGGAAACAGGACCTATCACCTGACCAGAGGATGAGCACAGCAAACACCACGCTGCTCAGGATGTCTACAAATCTTTCCAAGGACTTCTCATATTTAGAGACCCACATTTTCCCTGGGCCATTTCCCTAGGGACCACGGTCAACAAATTCCAAGAAGGAAAAGTCCTGTTCATTGGTCCCTACATGGTTGGGGAGGGGTTCCAGTGTATAAAAGCCCCAGAAGAGAGGGAGTCCTCACCATCTGGGAATCACACTCCTGAACAGAAGCCCACCCTCCACACCTGACACCATGACCTGCTGCTGCTCCCCTTGCTGCCAGCCCACCTGCTGTGGGTGCGGCTGCTGCCAACCTTGCTGCTGCCGCAACTGCTGCTGCCATCACTGCTGTCACAACTCCTGCTGCAGGAACTGCTGTTGCCGCCACTGCTGTTGCTGCAGTCCTTGCTGTGGCTGCGGCTGTGGCAGCGGCTGTGGCTGCGGCTGTGGCTGCGGCTGCTCACCCTGCTGCCACCATGGTGGCTGTGGGTGCGGCTGCTGCCACCCTTGCTGCTGCTGCCCATCTTGCTGCTGCTGATCCACCTGCTGCACACCTAACACCCACCGCAGGCCTCTTTCCTCAACCCTTTTGTCCAACTTCCTGTTCCTGCCAGTAACTTGCTCCCTGAGCTCTGCCGACAATCACCGTGCTCACACCGACCATTCTCCTCCCCTTCTTCTTGCAATGCTTGTGATTCTTCAGAAGGGACGCACGTGACAATCCTTCCACCTTTCACTTCCTCATTTCCTCTTGCTCAGTGAGCCAGGGACTGCTCATCTCCAGCACATTGACATGCTTTCCTGGTCTCAACATCGGGAAAGTGATCGTCAGCTTTTGCCTCTATGGAACGTTAAAAGCGGAAAATCTCTTCCGACTGGCTGTGGATCACTCTGTCACGATCAATACTGAGCATCTTCTTAGATGCAAGCATAGCATTTCAAAACTTCTGCCAAGTTACTTAACTCTGTCATGTTCACTGGAACTATCTTCCTAGCTCAACTTTTCTAATAAAATTGGTGTTCTCCTGCAATCCTATGTCGTTTCCATTTTGTTGTTTGTTTCGCTTGGTTGGTTTGTGGGTGAGTGGGTGGGTGGGTGAGTTGGCTGTTTGGTGGGTTGGTGGGTGGATTGGTGGGTTGGTGGATTGGTTGGTGGGTTGGATGGTGGGTTGGGTGTTTGGTGGTGTGGTCGTTTGGTTGGTGAGTCGGTGGGTTGGTTGGTTAGTTTGTAGCAGTTCTCTTCTTTGCCTCAATTTGGAGTTATGTTTTACGTTTTTTATCTCATTCAAATCTCACAATGGCCCTTCCTGTTTTGCACAGCCAAGGACAGCACTCCCATTTTGATGATGGGAAAAAGATTTGCCATGCAGCTATTCATCAAAAGAAGCAGATCTGTGCTTGGTTCCTTTGATTCCAAGGAAAGGGCACTTGCTTTCTTCTTTGTCTTTCTCGTTTTCCTCGTTTTGTTGGTATTTTTCAGGTCTCTTCAAGTCGATATGCACTGTCGATTTGTCACAGGAAAGATGGACATTTGGAGTAGCTTCTCTAACGTTAGGAGTCGTTATAGCTTTCATCTACTAACACTTTTCTGTCTACGAGCTCTTCCTAAATACTCCTCCCCGCACTGTGACCAATAGACACTACCTTTCAGCATTCACATCAGTGAAGGGAGCATTTCACCTTCTCCACCTTCTGGAAGGACACTGGTACAATCCGTCATGAAGGAGTAAGAGGAACATCATTGGTGTACCTGGCCCTGCCCTTGCCTTGCGCAACCTCTCTTTGGATGTCATGGAACTGGCACCCTGTTGTCACTGCATTCATCTGAAGAGACTTTGGAATGAGCAATCACCCTAGCGGCAGCCAAGCTCGGGCCTTGATTCCTGACCTCCTGAGCGCTGAGCGCATTTGGTTTCCTGACATGAACGTTCTATGAATAGAAGATAAATCAGTACACGGTCCTGAGAATTAAGGTACCCATGCAACGAGCATATTCCCTGTGATCCGTTCAGAATCTTTGGGCCCCAAAAGAACATAAAACAAATTTCTGTGTTCTATGAGATGAAGACAATTCAGCGGAAAATAAAATCAAACTCAGAGTTTTCAGGAAAAAGAGGAAAGTAGATGGGAGTCAACTAGGAAAAGGAAAAACGCACTCCTCAAAGTCCAGATGGGCATTAGGTTGGCTCCCAAATGGAACCTGGGTCCTCAGAAGGAAAACTAACTGATAAAGAGAATAACCAAGGCATGCTCAGCAGGACAAGGGTCCTTTCAGCTCTGGGCAAAAATGAAGAGGTTTCCCCTATGGCCACCATCTTAATGAGAGATGGAACGGTGCTTCTGGTGAGTTCACCGCTCAATGGGCCAGAGATGTGTGAACTTCCAGAAGTACGAGCCAGAAATTCATTGCCTCGTAACTAAAGTGTTGGATGAGAGGAAGGGATGGGCGGTATGCAAACATTTGCCGAGGGCCTGGTGCGTGCTATGTGTCCAGCCACAGTCGTCAACTCCACTCTCTCTACCATGACCATGAATCCCCTAAAGGGGCACATTCCTGCCCCCATTATCAGAGCTGAGTAAATCAGCCTTGAACGAAGAAAAATCACTTGCCTCAAATTGCATGGATAATGCTACCTTTGCCTGGCTTCAAAGAAAAGGCTGTTTCAGGGAGCACTGGGGAAATGATTGGGATGTCATTGAAGCGGTCTGTTTCTGTACTCGCGATGACGATCTGTCACTACCAGCTCCTGTGTGATTGACTTCCTTTTCCACGGTCTTCATCCCTGAGCGGAGCAGGCAAATTCTTCCTTTCATTTTAGTTCAATCAAAAGCAATGGCTAACATAAGAATGCTGAGGACGTCCCAATACAGTCGAACATACCTGGCTGCACTCCAGGTATCCGGTCTGGTTTTGCCCATGCTTTACCCGGGAAAGAATGCTCAGGAGTTTTCATCAAGAGAATTGCTCTTTGAAAATCTCCCCTCTACACATTCTAGAAATAGCATGTCCGGTTGGGATTATGTATTCTAGAACAAGAGGAAGCCTGCACTTCAAGTCCAAGCTCTGCAATAGCACTCATAGTTTAACTCAAGAAGCATGAGGGAGTCTTACAAGAGTCCTAACAACTACTCACATCAATGTCGAGTTCAGGCACAGAAGACTTGGACGGAAGGATGACTTTCCTTTTGCTGCTGTAACAAATGGCCAGGAACTTGGTGTCTTAAGCAGCCCAACTTTAGAATCTTACACTTCTGGCTGTCATAGGTCCAACATGGGTCTGTGGGGCTAAAAGCAAAGTGTGGGTGGGAATGCATTCCTTCTGGGGGTAGAAGAAAATCAATCCAAGCCTCTGCCTTTTCCAGTTTCTGGAGCCTGCTCCCATCCCTTGCCTCATCACCCTGCATCCTTCTCACCCCGGCTTCCACCCTATCATTCCCTCACAAATCACCCTCTCTTCCTTCCAAGGCCCCTCTCATAAAATTGGGCCCACACAGATAGTCCAGGAGACACCGCCCCTCCTAAGATCCTTCATCAAATTGCATCGGCTCTTTGTCTACAGCCCTCTACTATAACCTACTCACAGGAGATTAGGACATGCACATCTTGGACAGGCCATTATTCCGCCTACGACACGAAACGTAATATGCCCACATCGAACTGATTTGAAAATTGTGTGGGACAGTCGAAACTTAAAGGAAAAGAAGGCTTGGTCCTTCTCAATGGAACGTGCAGAAAATTCTCAAACTCAGGTGAAGAAATTCCAGAGTTGACAATATTTACAACATTGAGCATTCTAAGGCTCTTTAGGAACATCCACGGTCCTTGCACTGGCTACCTCAGTATCTTCTCATAGCTCAGTCAGGCTGTTGGAGTATGTTCCACATGGATTGCAAGCACTCACTAACCTGGACACCTCGCGAAGTAATTCTATGGAAGCATTGAAGGTGAAATCTGAAAAACCATAGAAATCTGCATTCGTGTCTATGGTAGGGTTTTCCTTTGAGGAAAGCCAAAACTTCTCGGCTTCTCAAACCTTAATTTCATGAATGAGGGGAAGTGATTTGATGGCCACCCAATTTTCCCACCACAATTTTCTTGGGCGTTACAAGAACATGATACTATTGACCCCTTTCTTCCTTTCTTGAAGACGTACAGAAATTATTAACAGGAAAGTAGGGGAATGTTCAGTATGAAAAGGAGACACCATACGTATTGGAATGAATGGAGCTGAGAAGAAAGGTACAGACTTGGAGTATCGATCTCAAAACTTTATCACTGCAATTGAAAGATCTCAGAAAATTAATTGCAGTGAACGCAATCCCCGTCAAAACACGCAGGATCTCCTCAAAACGATGGAGTAAGAAAAACGTCAAATGCTCGATCTCTACACGAGGGAGAAATCAAATGGAAACGGAATGAATGTCATATTCATCTTCAGATGTCACAGAAAGAAGAGGTAAATGCCAAAATGGAAGAAGGAAAGACATAGGTGACAATGTAAATTCGGAAAATGAACATACAAAATGAAGGAAATCAGCAGAGGAAAAGTTAGTACTTTCTAAAATCTCTTTCCTTACACCAATAAGCCTCTGATAAAATTCATGGAGGAAAAATAAGACAATTTGAAATGATGTCGTGAATGAAAGAATCCATCGATCTATACATATAGGTATAAATATGTGTCCGCATTCACAGACAAGGTTGGATACATGCAGCTGGAAAGTGAGGAAACTGGATCCCACATACACGACCGATGTGCAAATCTAGTGGACTACAGAAATAAAATATACTCAACAACATTAACACTCATAGAAGAAAATACACACGAATATCTCTTTGACCTTGAGGTAGAAAAAGACTTCTTAACTAAAAACTAAATCAATGATCCCTTCGAGAGAAGAACGCCTCATCGGCTAATTTTAACATACGCAATGTGTGTTTGTGGTACCCCACGTCAATAAAAGTGGTAATAAAATCACCTTACACATGGGAGGAGGATTCAGTAATTCATATACAGATAAAAGAATTAGTATCAACGGGAAAAGTATTGTACATGTCCTGTTCTCTCTTCCGGTTTTTTGAAAGAAAGCACGTGAAACCAAATGACATATTGCCAGGAAGACACAACCAACTGGAAATCTCACTTGGAGATAAACCTATGTGCCACATGAACATGTGAAGTAATGTGCAACCTGCTTACTCTGGAGGAAAACGCCAAGCTGTCCCCAATCAGGTACCCTCCACATAGCTCACTGGACGAAAACCTCCTGTTTTAGGTGCCTTTGGAAAACAAGAAATGGTAAAATGACAACATTACTGTGGATGAAACTAGGGCGGGAATCCTTCTCAGCATCTCACCATTTGCTCCTAATTGCAATGCTCTGCTCCTCAGGTTCCTGTCACTGATTCTGCGAAACATTTCCAGGTTTTCTCGTTTGCCACTACATGCCAATTTTGCCACATAATGGTCATTCAATAAATACTGGTGAAATGAAGGATGGAATAGATGACTGAGCGCAGGCTGTACGACGACACATCCCAGACTTATACCATCCTCAATGTGCATCTCGGTTGGAGCCAAGGCTTGCCAAATGGCTTGGGGTTCACAAATGACATGGAGGTCCTTGAAACATAAGGCTGCGTTTTGTACTCTGTCGACATGCTCTTTTTTCAGTCCTCTGTTTCTCTTCCATTTTACCCACCTTCTTCCATCCTGCTCAAACAGAACAATGGTTAAAAACTCGAAGATCCAACATGAGGGGTTCACGACACCATGCAGTTGCTCACAACTATGAGATCTTGCAAATGTTTAAATCTCTATCTGTCGATTGCCGAGCTACCAAGCCTACTTGAAAGTTGAAGGCCGGCCTTGACACACAAAGGATACTACAGGAGAGGAAGTTGGCCCTAGGTGCCTGTTCTGTGCCCAGAATAGAGGACCCAGAAGGGAGACATCGGAAGGAGAGCCCCTCGTGGAAGTTCACCTGCCTTACAAAAAAGTCTGCACGGCACGTGTGTGGGGAAAAGACTGGTCTCTTCAATTCATGGTCTCAGCACAACTGAACTTTCAGCCCCATTAAAAGAAACCATGGGTCTCCTTCACATTCCACACACAAAAGAATTCCAGAATCATTGGACAAAGAACAAATCCAGGAATCATGCACACGTACATAAAAATGGTAAGGCGAAGACATTTCTAGGAAAACACGGGGGATGATGTTTACATGACCTTCAGACTGTCGTCCAGTATACTACACAAGAAACATGATCCGCACCTCACAAAACAGAGCACATCAAAAAACAGGGAACGTTACTCGAACTCATCAGTCCAAGAGAACTTCAAAATGTATCCATATTGACATACTACTAAATACACACACGACCAGAAGGGCTGGCATTCAAGTGTGCAAATATCAGGAATGGAGGACACATAAGGCAGTGACAACTATAAGATGCAGGAACTCTTTCAGAGAGCTATTTTGGACTCTCCTCGAAGGTGGACTATATGCACAATTCAAAATGCCAAAATGTCACTCCAAGAAAATATCCCACAGAAATGCATGCACCCGAAGAACAATTGTAGACTGCAATACTCCCGGGAGCATTATTCCCAGAAGACCCTAACGAGGGACAAATAACCATCAAGCATAGCAGGCATCAATACATCGTTGTCCCTTCCTGCAAGGATATACCCGAGACCACAGGAAGTGAACAAATGACGGCTACAGGCACGAAGGTCAATAAATCTCACACACATCATTTGGAGCCAAAGAAGACAAACAAATATATACATGCCATAAAATCGCATTTGTATAAAATTCAAAATTCCGCTACCTTCCGTATCAGAACACCTAGATCCCTTAAGCAGGAAGAGAAGGATAGCGCTAAGGAGAATCATGAGGGGAGCCACTTGCCTACGCATTGAGCTCTATTTCCTGACACGAATGATGAATGGACTCTTCCTCGTGTCGTAATCAGTCAAGCCATACATTAATGGTGTACACGGCTCTTTCAACTCCGATCATATGTCAACTTCAGTTTGGATGAAGGTACCTGAGGTGTCATCACGTGGCATATAATTTGCTCCTTTTATGGACACAAATAATGTGCCGGTTGGGCGTCCCACCACACGTTACTGATCCTGCTGCTCAACAGGGTTACGGACTTAAAAGAGGTGGGTGTTTTTGGAATCCCGGTGTCTTGCCTCTTCCTCTATCGTCCTGCTTTTGGCGATGATTTGTTGGTGAAAATGATCATGCTCACCACCCTCGGCTCCTGCACCCCTTGCTCCAACTGGGATGAACTGTGCCATGGTGGCTGCTGGTGAACGCAGCAGTTATTGTACACCTCAATGATCAGGCTCTTCAGAGCGAGCACATTGAGACCCAGCTATGGATTCCACATGGTTGCTGTGAGCATATCAGCATCATGCCCCTCCCGTGGGACACTTCCCACTCTCCCTACAGCCAAAGAACCAAGCTGGCAAAGACGACTGCTCTGACACTCCCCAGGAAACAGGACCTATCACCTGACCAGAGGATGAGCACAGCAAACACCACGCTGCTCAGGATGTCTACAAATCTTTCCAAGGACTTCTCATATTTAGAGACCCACATTTTCCCTGGGCCATTTCCCTAGGGACCACGGTCAACAAATTCCAAGAAGGAAAAGTCCTGCTCATTGGTCCCTACATGGGTGGGGAGGGGGGTCCAGTGTATAAAAGCCCCAGAAGAGAGGGAGTCCTCACCATCTGGGAATCACACTCCTGAACAGAAGCCCACCCTCCACACCTGACACCATGACCTGCTGCTGCTCCCCTTGCTGCCAGCCCACCTGCTGTGGGTGCGGCTGCTGCCAACCTTGCTGCTGCCGCAACTGCTGCTGCCATCACTGCTGTCACAACTCCTGCTGCAGGAACTGCTGTTGCCGCCACTGCTGTTGCTGCAGTCCTTGCTGTGGCTGCGGCTGTGGCAGCGGCTGTGGCTGCGGCTGTGGCTGCGGCTGCTCACCCTGCTGCCACCATGGTGGCTGTGGGTGCGGCTGCTGCCACCCTTGCTGCTGCTGCCCATCTTGCTGCTGCTGATCCACCTGCTGCACACCTAACACCCACCGCAGGCCTCTTTCCTCAACCCTTTTGTCCAACTTCCTGTTCCTGCCAGTAACTTGCTCCCTGAGCTCTGCCGACAATCACCGTGCTCACACCGACCATTCTCCTCCCCTTCTTCTTGCAATGCTTGTGATTCTTCAGAAGGGACGCACGTGACAATCCTTCCACCTTTCACTTCCTCATTTCCTCTTGCTCAGTGAGCCAGGGACTGCTCATCTCCAGCACATTGACATGCTTTCCTGGTCTCAACATCGGGAAAGTGATCGTCAGCTTTTGCCTCTATGGAACGTTAAAAGCGGAAAATCTCTTCCGACTGGCTGTGGATCACTCTGTCACGATCAATACTGAGCATCTTCTTAGATGCAAGCATAGCATTTCAAAACTTCTGCCAAGTTACTTAACTCTGTCATGTTCACTGGAACTATCTTCCTAGCTCAACTTTTCTAATAAAATTGGTGTTCTCCTGCAATCCTATGTCGTTTCCATTTTGTTGTTTGTTTCGCTTGGTTGGTTTGTGGGTGAGTGGGTGGGTGGGTGAGTTGGCTGTTTGGTGGGTTGGTGGGTGGATTGGTGGGTTGGTGGATTGGTTGGTGGGTTGGATGGTGGGTTGGGTGTTTGGTGGTGTGGTCGTTTGGTTGGTGAGTCGGTGGGTTGGTTGGTTAGTTTCTAGCAGTTCTCTTCTTTGCCTCAATTTGGAGTTATGTTTTACGTTTTTTATCTCATTCAAATCTCACAATGGCCCTTCCTGTTTTGCACAGCCAAGGACAGCACTCCCATTTTGATGATGGGAAAAAGATTTGCCATGCAGCTATTCATCAAAAGAAGCAGATCTGTGCTTGGTTCCTTTGATTCCAAGGAAAGGGCACTTGCTTTCTTCTTTGTCTTTCTCGTTTTCCTCGTTTTGTTCGTATTTTTCAGGTCTCTTCAAGTCGATATGCACTGTCGATTTGTCACAGGAAAGATGGACATTTGGAGTAGCTTCTCTAACGTTAGGAGTCGTTATAGCTTTCATCTACTAACACTTTTCTGTCTACGAGCTCTTCCTAAATACTCCTCCCCGCACTGTGACCAATAGACACTACCTTTCAGCATTCACATCAGTGAAGGGAGCATTTCACCTTCTCCACCTTCTGGAAGGACACTGGTACAATCCGTCATGAAGGAGTAAGAGGAACATCATTGGTGTACCTGGCCCTGCCCTTGCCTTGCGCAACCTCTCTTTGGATGTCATGGAACTGGCACCCTGTTGTCACTGCATTCATCTGAAGAGACTTTGGAATGAGCAATCACCCTAGCGGCAGCCAAGCTCGGGCCTTGATTCCTGACCTCCTGAGCGCTGAGCGCATTTGGTTTCCTGACATGAACGTTCTATGAATAGAAGATAAATCAGTACACGGTCCTGAGAATTAAGGTACCCATGCAACGAGCATATTCCCTGTGATCCGTTCAGAATCTTTGGGCCCCAAAAGAACATAAAACAAATTTCTGTGTTCTATGAGATGAAGACAATTCAGCGGAAAATAAAATCAAACTCAGAGTTTTCAGGAAAAAGAGGAAAGTAGATGGGAGTCAACTAGGAAAAGGAAAAACGCACTCCTCAAAGTCCAGATGGGCATTAGGTTGGCTCCCAAATGGAACCTGGGTCCTCGGAAGGAAAACGAACTGATAAAGAGAATAACCAAGGCATGCTCAGCAGGACAAGGGTCCTTTCAGCTCTGGGCAAAAATGAAGAGGTTTCCCCTATGGCCACCATCTTAATGAGAGATGGAACGGTGCTTCTGGTGAGTTCACTGCTCAATGGGCCAGAGATGTGTGAACTTCCAGAAGTACGAGCCAGAAATTCATTGCCTTGTAACTAAAGTGTTGGATGAGAGGAAGGGATGGGCGGTATGCAAACATTTGCCGAGGGCCTGGTGCGTGCTATGTGTCCAGCCACAGTCGTCAACTCCACTCTCTCTACCATGACCATGAATCCCCTAAAGGGGCACATTCCTGCCCCCATTATCAGAGCTGAGTAAATCAGCCTTGAACGAAGAAAAATCACTTGCCTCAAATTGCATGGATAATGCTACCTTTGCCTGGCTTCAAAGAAAAGGCTGTTTCAGGGAGCACTGGGGAAATGATTGGGATGTCATTGAAGCGGTCTGTTTCTGTACTCGCGATGACGATCTGTCACTACCAGCTCCTGTGTGATTGACTTCCTTTTCCACGGTCTTCATCCCTGAGCGGAGCAGGCAAATTCTTCCTTTCATTTTAGTTCAATCAAAAGCAATGGCTAACATAAGAATGCTGAGGACGTCCCAATACAGTCGAACATACCTGGCTGCACTCCAGGTATCCGGTCTGGTTTTGCCCATGCTTTACCCGGGAAAGAATGCTCAGGAGTTTTCATCAAGAGAATTGCTCTTTGAAAATCTCCCCTCTACACATTCTAGAAATAGCATGTCCGGTTGGGATTATGTATTCTAGAACAAGAGGAAGCCTGCACTTCAATTCCAAGCTCTGCGATAGCACTCCTAGTTTAACTCAAGAAGCATGAGGGAGTCTTACGAGAGTCCTAACAACTACTCACATCAATGTCGAGTTCAGGCACAGAAGACTTGGACGGAAGGATGACTTTCCTTTTGCTGCTGTAACAAATGGCCAGGAACTTGGTGTCTTAAGCAGCCCAACTTTAGAATCTTACACTTCTGGCTGTCATAGGTCCAACATGGGTCTGTGGGGCTAAAAGCAAAGTGTGGGTGGGAATGCATTCCTTCTGGGGGTAGAAGAAAATCAATCCAAGCCTCTGCCTTTTCCAGTTTCTGGAGCCTGCTCCCATCCCTTGCCTCATCACCCTGCATCCTTCTCACCCCGGCTTCCACCCTATCATTCCCTCACAAATCACCCTCTCTTCCTTCCAAGGCCCCTCTCATAAAATTGGGCCCACACAGATAGTCCAGGAGACACCGCCCCTCCTAAGATCCTTCATCAAATTGCATCAGCTCTTTGTCTACAGCCCTCTACTATAACCTACTCACAGGAGATTAGGACATGCACATCTTGGACAGGCCATTATTCCGCCTACGACACGAAACGTAATATGCCCACATCGAACTGATTTGAAAATTGTGTGGGACAGTCGAAACTTAAAGGAAAAGAAGGCTTGGTCCTTCTCAATGGAACGTGCAGAAAATTCTCAAACACAGGTGAAGAAATTCCAGAGTTGACAATATTTACAACATTGAGCATTCTAAGGCTCTTTAGGAACATCCACGGTCCTTGCATTGGCTACCTCAGTATCTTCTCATAGCTCAGTCAGGCTGTTGGAGTGTGTTCCCCATGGATTGCAAGCACTCACTAACCTGGTCACCTCGCGAAGTAATTCTATGGAAGCATTGAAGGTGAAATCTGAAAAACCATAGAAATCTGCATTCGTGTCTATGGTAGGGTTTTCCCTTGAGGAAAGCCAAAACTTCTCGGCTTCTCAAACCTTAATTTCATGAATGAGGGGAAGTGATTTGATGGCCACCCAATTTTCCCACCACAATTTTCTTGGGCGTTACAAGAACATGATACTATTGACCCCTTTCTTCCTTTCTTGAAGACGTACAGAAATTATTAACAGGAAAGTAGGGGAATGTTCAGTATGAAAAGGAGACACCATACGTATTGGAATGAATGGAGCTGAGAAGAAAGGTACAGACTTGGAGTATCGATCTCAAAACTTTATCACTGCAATTGAAAGATCTCAGAAAATTAATTGCAGTGAACGCAATCCCCGTCAAAACACGCAGGATCTCCTCAAAACGATGGAGTAAGAAAAACGTCAAATGCTCGATCTCTACACGAGGGAGAAATCAAATGGAAACGGAATGAATGTCATATTCATCTTCAGATGTCACAGAAAGAAGAGGTAAATGCCAAAATGGAAGAAGGAAAGACATAGGTGACAATGTAAATTCGGAAAATGAACATACAAAATGAAGGAAATCAGCAGAGGAAAAGTTAGTACTTTCTAAAATCTCTTTCCTTACACCAATAAGCCTCTGATAAAATTCATGGAGGAAAAATAAGACAATTTGAAATGATGTCGTGAATGAAAGAATCCATCGATCTATACATATAGGTATAAATATGTGTCCGCATTCACAGACAAGGTTGGATACATGCAGCTGGAAAGTGAGGAAACTGGATCCCACATACACGACCGATGTGCAAATCTAGTGGACTACAGAAATAAAATATACTCAACAACATTAACACTCATAGAAGAAAATACACACGAATATCTCTTTGACCTTGAGGTAGAAAAAGACTTCTTAACTAAAAACTAAATCAATGATCCCTTCGAGAGAAGAACGCCTCATCGGCTAATTTTAACATACGCAATGTGTGTTTGTGGTACCCCACGTCAATAAAAGTGGTAATAAAATCACCTTACACATGGGAGGAGGATTCAGTAATTCATATACAGATAAAAGAATTAGTATCAACGGGAAAAGTATTGTACTTGTCCTGTTCTCTCTTCCGGTTTTTTGAAAGAAAGCACGTGAAACCAAATGACATATTGCCAGGAAGACACAACCAACTGGAAATCTCACTTGGAGATAAACCTATGTGCCACATGAACATGTGAAGTAATGTGCAACCTGCTTACTCTGGAGGAAAACGCCAAGCTGTCCCCAATCAGGTACCCTCCACATAGCTCACTGGACGAAAACCTCCTGTTTTAGGTGCCTTTGGAAAACAAGAAATGGTAAAATGACAACATTACTGTGGATGAAACTAGGGCGGGAATCCTTCTCAGCATCTCACCATTTGCTCCTAATTGCAATGCTCTGCTCCTCAGGTTCCTGTCACTGATTCTGCGAAACATTTCCAGGTTTTCTCGTTTGCCACTACATGCCAATTTTGCCACATAATGGTCATTCAATAAATACTGGTGAAATGAAGGATGGAATAGATGACTGAGCGCAGGCTGTACGACGACACATCCCAGACTTATACCATCCTCAATGTGCATCTCGGTTGGAGCCAAGGCTTGCCAAATGGCTTGGGGTTCACAAATGACATGGAGGTCCTTGAAACATAAGGCTGCGTTTTGTACTCTGTCGACATGCTCTTTTTTCAGTCCTCTGTTTCTCTTCCATTTTACCCACCTTCTTCCATCCTGCTCAAACAGAGCAATGGTTAAAAACTCGAAGATCCAACATGAGGGGTTCACGACACCATGCAGTTGCTCACAACTATGAGATCTTGCAAATGTTTAAATCTCTATCTGTCGATTGCCGAGCTACCAAGCCTACTTGAAAGTTGAAGGCCGGCCTTGACACACAAAGGATACTACAGGAGAGGAAGTTGGCCCTAGGTGCCTGTTCTGTGCCCAGAATAGAGGACCCAGAAGGGAGACATCGGAAGGAGAGCCCCTCGTGGAAGTTCACCTGCCTTACAAAAAAGTCTGCACGGCACGTGTGTGGGGAAAAGACTGGTCTCTTCAATTCATGGTCTCAGCACAACTGAACTTTCAGCCCCATTAAAAGAAACCATGGGTCTCCTTCACATTCCACACACAAAAGAATTCCAGAATCATTGGACAAAGAACAAATCCAGGAATCATGCACACGTACATAAAAATGGTAAGGCGAAGACATTTCTAGGAAAACACGGGGGATGATGTTTACATGACCTTCAGACTGTCGTCCAGTATACTACACAAGAAACATGATCCGCACCTCACAAAACAGAGCACATCAAAAAACAGGGAACGTTACTCGAACTCATCAGTCCAAGAGAACTTCAAAATGTATCCATATTGACATACTACTAAATACACACACGACCAGAAGGGCTGGCATTCAAGTGTGCAAATATCAGGAATGGAGGACACATAAGGCAGTGACAACTATAAGATGCAGGAACTCTTTCAGAGAGCTATTTTGGACTCTCCTCGAAGGTGGACTATATGCACAATTCAAAATGCCAAAATGTCACTCCAAGAAAATATCCCACAGAAATGCATGCACCCGAAGAACAATTGTAGACTGCAATACTCCCGGGAGCATTATTCCCAGAAGACCCTAACGAGGGACAAATAACCATCAAGCATAGCAGGCATCAATACATCGTTGTCCCTTCCTGCAAGGATATACCCGAGACCACAGGAAGTGAACAAATGACGGCTACAGGCACGAAGGTCAATAAATCTCACACACATCATTTGGAGCCAAAGAAGACAAACAAATATATACATGCCATAAAATCGCATTTGTATAAAATTCAAAATTCCGCTACCTTCCGTATCAGAACACCTAGATCCCTTAAGCAGGAAGAGAAGGATAGCGCTAAGGAGAATCATGAGGGGAGCCACTTGCCTACGCATTGAGCTCTATTTCCTGACACGAATGATGAATGGACTCTTCCTCGTGTCGTAATCAGTCAAGCCATACATTAATGGTGTACACGGCTCTTTCAACTCCGATCATATGTCAACTTCAGTTTGGATGAAGGTACCTGAGGTGTCATCACGTGGCATATAATTTGCTCCTTTTATGGACACAAATAATGTGCCGGTTGGGCGTCCCACCACACGTTACTGATCCTGCTGCTCAACAGGGTTACGGACTTAAAAGAGGTGGGTGTTTTTGGAATCCCGGTGTCTTGCCTCTTCCTCTATCGTCCTGCTTTTGGCGATGATTTGTTGGTGAAAATGATCATGCTCACCACCCTCGGCTCCTGCACCCCTTGCTCCAACTGGGATGAACTGTGCCATGGTGGCTGCTGGTGAACGCAGCAGTTATTGTACACCTCAATGATCAGGCTCTTCAGAGCGAGCACATTGAGACCCAGCTATGGATTCCACATGGTTGCTGTGAGCATATCAGCATCATGCCCCTCCCGTGGGACACTTCCCACTCTCCCTACAGCCAAAGAACCAAGCTGGCAAAGACGACTGCTCTGACACTCCCCAGGAAACAGGACCTATCACCTGACCAGAGGATGAGCACAGCAAACACCACGCTGCTCAGGATGTCTACAAATCTTTCCAAGGACTTCTCATATTTAGAGACCCACATTTTCCCTGGGCCATTTCCCTAGGGACCACGGTCAACAAATTCCAAGAAGGAAAAGTCCTGCTCATTGGTCCCTACATGGGTGGGGAGGGGGGTCCAGTGTATAAAAGCCCCAGAAGAGAGGGAGTCCTCACCATCTGGGAATCACACTCCTGAACAGAAGCCCACCCTCCACACCTGACACCATGACCTGCTGCTGCTCCCCTTGCTGCCAGCCCACCTGCTGTGGGTGCGGCTGCTGCCAACCTTGCTGCTGCCGCAACTGCTGCTGCCATCACTGCTGTCACAACTCCTGCTGCAGGAACTGCTGTTGCCGCCACTGCTGTTGCTGCAGTCCTTGCTGTGGCTGCGGCTGTGGCAGCGGCTGTGGCTGCGGCTGTGGCTGCGGCTGCTCACCCTGCTGCCACCATGGTGGCTGTGGGTGCGGCTGCTGCCACCCTTGCTGCTGCTGCCCATCTTGCTGCTGCTGATCCACCTGCTGCACACCTAACACCCACCGCAGGCCTCTTTCCTCAACCCTTTTGTCCAACTTCCTGTTCCTGCCAGTAACTTGCTCCCTGAGCTCTGCCGACAATCACCGTGCTCACACCGACCATTCTCCTCCCCTTCTTCTTGCAATGCTTGTGATTCTTCAGAAGGGACGCACGTGACAATCCTTCCACCTTTCACTTCCTCATTTCCTCTTGCTCAGTGAGCCAGGGACTGCTCATCTCCAGCACATTGACATGCTTTCCTGGTCTCAACATCGGGAAAGTGATCGTCAGCTTTTGCCTCTATGGAACGTTAAAAGCGGAAAATCTCTTCCGACTGGCTGTGGATCACTCTGTCACGATCAATACTGAGCATCTTCTTAGATGCAAGCATAGCATTTCAAAACTTCTGCCAAGTTACTTAACTCTGTCATGTTCACTGGAACTATCTTCCTAGCTCAACTTTTCTAATAAAATTGGTGTTCTCCTGCAATCCTATGTCGTTTCCATTTTGTTGTTTGTTTCGCTTGGTTGGTTTGTGGGTGAGTGGGTGGGTGGGTGAGTTGGCTGTTTGGTGGGTTGGTGGGTGGATTGGTGGGTTGGTGGATTGGTTGGTGGGTTGGATGGTGGGTTGGGTGTTTGGTGGTGTGGTCGTTTGGTTGGTGAGTCGGTGGGTTGGTTGGTTAGTTTCTAGCAGTTCTCTTCTTTGCCTCAATTTGGAGTTATGTTTTACGTTTTTTATCTCATTCAAATCTCACAATGGCCCTTCCTGTTTTGCACAGCCAAGGACAGCACTCCCATTTTGATGATGGGAAAAAGATTTGCCATGCAGCTATTCATCAAAAGAAGCAGATCTGTGCTTGGTTCCTTTGATTCCAAGGAAAGGGCACTTGCTTTCTTCTTTGTCTTTCTCGTTTTCCTCGTTTTGTTGGTATTTTTCAGGTCTCTTCAAGTCGATATGCACTGTCGATTTGTCACAGGAAAGATGGACATTTGGAGTAGCTTCTCTAACGTTAGGAGTCGTTATAGCTTTCATCTACTAACACTTTTCTGTCTACGAGCTCTTCCTAAATACTCCTCCCCGCACTGTGACCAATAGACACTACCTTTCAGCATTCACATCAGTGAAGGGAGCATTTCACCTTCTCCACCTTCTGGAAGGACACTGGTACAATCCGTCATGAAGGAGTAAGAGGAACATCATTGGTGTACCTGGCCCTGCCCTTGCCTTGCGCAACCTCTCTTTGGATGTCATGGAACTGGCACCCTGTTGTTACTGCATTCATCTGAAGAGACTTTGGAATGAGCAATCACCCTAGCGGCAACCAAGCTCGGGCCTTGATTCCTGACCTCCTGAGCGCTGAGCGCATTTGGTTTCCTGACATGAACGTTGTATGAATAGAAGATAAATCAGTACACGGTCCTGAGAATTAAGGTACCCATGCAACGAGCATATTCCCTGTGATCCGTTCAGAATCTTTGGGCCCCAAAAGAACATAAAACAAATTTCTGTGTTCTATGAGATGAAGACAATTCAGCGGAAAATAAAATCAAACTCAGAGTTTTCAGGAAAAAGAGGAAAGTAGATGGGAGTCAACTAGGAAAAGGAAAAACGCACTCCTCAAAGTCCAGATGGGCATTAGGTTGGCTCCCAAATGGAACCTGGGTCCTCGGAAGGAAAACGAACTGATAAAGAGAATAACCAAGGCATGCTCAGCAGGACAAGGGTCCTTTCAGCTCTGGGCAAAAATGAAGAGGTTTCCCCTATGGCCACCATCTTAATGAGAGATGGAACGGTGCTTCTGGTGAGTTCACCGCTCAATGGGCCAGAGATGTGTGAACTTCCAGAAGTACGAGCCAGAAATTCATTGCCTCGTAACTAAAGTGTTGGATGAGAGGAAGGGATGGGCGGTATGCAAACATTTGCCGAGGGCCTGGTGCGTGCTATGTGTCCAGCCACAGTCGTCAACTCCACTCTCTCTACCATGACCATGAATCCCCTAAAGGGGCACATTCCTGCCCCCATTATCAGAGCTGAGTAAATCAGCCTTGAACGAAGAAAAATCACTTGCCTCAAATTGCATGGATAATGCTACCTTTGCCTGGCTTCAAAGAAAAGGCTGTTTCAGGGAGCACTGGGGAAATGATTGGGATGTCATTGAAGCGGTCTGTTTCTGTACTCGCGATGACGATCTGTCACTACCAGCTCCTGTGTGATTGACTTCCTTTTCCACGGTCTTCATCCCTGAGCGGAGCAGGCAAATTCTTCCTTTCATTTTAGTTCAATCAAAAGCAATGGCTAACATAAGAATGCTGAGGACGTCCCAATACAGTCGAACATACCTGGCTGCACTCCAGGTATCCGGTCTGGTTTTGCCCATGCTTTACCCGGGAAAGAATGCTCAGGAGTTTTCATCAAGAGAATTGCTCTTTGAAAATCTCCCCTCTACACATTCTAGAAATAGCATGTCCGGTTGGGATTATGTATTCTAGAACAAGAGGAAGCCTGCACTTCAATTCCAAGCTCTGCAATAGCACTCCTAGTTTAACTCAAGAAGCATGAGGGAGTCTTACGAGAGTCCTAACAACTACTCACATCAATGTCGAGTTCAGGCACAGAAGACTTGGACGGAAGGATGACTTTCCTTTTGCTGCTGTAACAAATGGCCAGGAACTTGGTGTCTTAAGCAGCCCAACTTTAGAATCTTACACTTCTGGCTGTCATAGGTCCAACATGGGTCTGTGGGGCTAAAAGCAAAGTGTGGGTGGGAATGCATTCCTTCTGGGGGTAGAAGAAAATCAATCCAAGCCTCTGCCTTTTCCAGTTTCTGGAGCCTGCTCCCATCCCTTGCCTCATCACCCTGCATCCTTCTCACCCCGGCTTCCACCCTATCATTCCCTCACAAATCACCCTCTCTTCCTTCCAAGGCCCCTCTCACAAAATTGGGCCCACACAGATAGTCCAGGAGACACCGCCCCTCCTAAGATCCTTCATCAAATTGCATCGGCTCTTTGTCTACAGCCCTCTACTATAACCTACTCACAGGAGATTAGGACATGCACATCTTGGACAGGCCATTATTCCGCCTACGACACGAAACGTAATATGCCCACATCGAACTGATTTGAAAATTGTGTGGGACAGTCGAAACTTAAAGGAAAAGAAGGCTTGGTCCTTCTCAATGGAACGTGCAGAAAATTCTCAAACACAGGTGAAGAAATTCCAGAGTTGACAATATTTACAACATTGAGCATTCTAAGGCTCTTTAGGAACATCCACGGTCCTTGCATTGGCTACCTCAGTATCTTCTCATAGCTCAGTCAGGCTGTTGGAGTGTGTTCCCCATGGATTGCAAGCACTCACTAACCTGGTCACCTCGCGAAGTAATTCTATGGAAGCATTGAAGGTGAAATCTGAAAAACCATAGAAATCTGCATTCGTGTCTATGGTAGGGTTTTCCCTTGAGGAAAGCCAAAACTTCTCGGCTTCTCAAACCTTAATTTCATGAATGAGGGGAAGTGATTTGATGGCCACCCAATTTTCCCACCACAATTTTCTTGGGCGTTACAAGAACATGATACTATTGACCCCTTTCTTCCTTTCTTGAAGACGTACAGAAATTATTAACAGGAAAGTAGGGGAATGTTCAGTATGAAAAGGAGACACCATACGTATTGGAATGAATGGAGCTGAGAAGAAAGGTACAGACTTGGAGTATCGATCTCAAAACTTTATCACTGCAATTGAAAGATCTCAGAAAATTAATTGCAGTGAACGCAATCCCCGTCAAAACACGCAGGATCTCCTCAAAACGATGGAGTAAGAAAAACGTCAAATGCTCGATCTCTACACGAGGGAGAAATCAAATGGAAACGGAATGAATGTCATATTCATCTTCAGATGTCACAGAAAGAAGAGGTAAATGCCAAAATGGAAGAAGGAAAGACATAGGTGACAATGTAAATTCGGAAAATGAACATACAAAATGAAGGAAATCAGCAGAGGAAAAGTTAGTACTTTCTAAAATCTCTTTCCTTACACCAATAAGCCTCTGATAAAACTCATGGAGGAAAAATAAGACAATTTGAAATGATGTCGTGAATGAAAGAATCCATCGATCTATACATATAGGTATAAATATGTGTCCGCATTCACAGACAAGGTTGGATACATGCAGCTGGAAAGTGAGGAAACTGGATCCCACATACACGACCGATGTGCAAATCTAGTGGACTACAGAAATAAAATATACTCAACAACATTAACACTCATAGAAGAAAATACACACGAATATCTCTTTGACCTTGAGGTAGAAAAAGACTTCTTAACTAAAAACTAAATCAATGATCCCTTCGAGAGAAGAACGCCTCATCGGCTAATTTTAACATACGCAATGTGTGTTTGTGGTACCCCACGTCAATAAAAGTGGTAATAAAATCACCTTACACATGGGAGGAGGATTCAGTAATTCATATACAGATAAAAGAATTAGTATCAACGGGAAAAGTATTGCACATGTCCTGTTCTCTCTTCCGGTTTTTTGAAAGAAAGCACGTGAATACAAATGACATATTGCCCGGAAGACACAACCAACTGGAAATCTCACTTGGAGATAAACCTATGTGCCACATGAACATGTGAAGTAATGTGCAACCTGCTTACTCTGGAGGAAAACGCCAAGCTGTCCCCAATCAGGTACCCTCCACATAGCTCACTGGATGAAAACCTCCTGTTTTAGGTGCCTTTGGAAAACAAGAAATGGTAAAATGACAACATTACTGTGGATGAAACTAGGGCGGGAATCCTTCTCAGTTTCTCACCATTTGCTCCTAATTGCAATGCTCTGCTCCTCAGGTTCCTGTCACTGATTCTGCGAAACATTTCCAGGTTTTCTCGTTTGCCACTACATGCCAATTTTGCCACGTAATGGTCATTCAATAAATACTGGTGAAATGAAGGATGGAATAGATGACTGAGCGCAGGCTGTACGACGACACATCCCAGACTTATACCATCCTCAATGTGCATCTCGGTTGGAGCCAAGGCTTGCCAAATGGCTTGGGGTTCACAAATGACATGGAGGTCCTTGAAACATAAGGCTGCGTTTTGTACTCTGTCGACATGCTCTTTTTTCAGTCCTCTGTTTCTCTTCCATTTGACCCACCTTCTTCCATCCTGCTCAAACAGAGCAATGGTTAAAAACTCGAAGATCCAACATGAGGGGTTCACGACACCATGCAGTTGCTCACAACTATGAGATCTTGCAAATGTTTAAATCTCTATCTGTCGATTGCCGAGCTACCAAGCCTACTTGAAAGTTGAAGGCCGGCCTTGACACACAAAGGATACTACAGGAGAGGAAGTTGGCCCTAGGTGCCTGTTCTGTGCCCAGAATAGAGGACCCAGAAGGGAGACATCGGAAGGAGAGCCCCTCGTGGAAGTTCACCTGCCTTACAAAAAAGTCTGCACGGCACGTGTGTGGGGAAAAGACTGGTCTCTTCAATTCATGGTCTCAGCACAACTGAACTTTCAGCCCCATTAAAAGAAACCATGGGTCTCCTTCACATTCCACACACAAAAGAATTCCAGAATCATTGGACAAAGAACAAATCCAGGAATCATGCACACGTACATAAAAATGGTAAGGCGAAGACATTTCTAGGAAAACACGGGGGATGATGTTTACATGACCTTCAGACTGTCGTCCAGTATACTACACAAGAAACATGATCCGCACCTCACAAAACAGAGCACATCACAAAACAGGGAACGTTACTCGAACTCATCAGTCCAAGAGAACTTCAAAATGTATCCATATTGACATACTACTAAATACACACACGACCAGAAGGGCTGGCATTCAAGTGTGCAAATATCAGGAATGGAGGACACATAAGGCAGTGACAACTATAAGATGCAGGAACTCTTTCAGAGAGCTATTTTGGACTCTCCTCGAAGGTGGACTATATGCACAATTCAAAATGCCAAAATGTCACTCCAAGAAAATATCCCACAGAAATGCATGCACCCGAAGAACAATTGTAGACTGCAATACTCCCGGGAGCATTATTCCCAGAAGACCCTAACGAGGGACAAATAACCATCAAGCATAGCAGGCATCAATACATCGTTGTCCCTTCCTGCAAGGATATACCCGAGACCACAGGAAGTGAACAAATGACGGCTACAGGCACGAAGGTCAATAAATCTCACACACATCATTTGGAGCCAAAGAAGACAAACAAATATATACATGCCATAAAATCGCATTTGTATAAAATTCAAAATTCCGCTACCTTCCGTATCAGAACACCTAGATCCCTTAAGCAGGAAGAGAAGGATAGCGCTAAGGAGAATCATGAGGGGAGCCACTTGCCTACGCATTGAGCTCTATTTCCTGACACGAATGATGAATGGACTCTTCCTCGTGTCGTAATCAGTCAAGCCATACATTAATGGTGTACACGGCTCTTTCAACTCCGATCATATGTCAACTTCAGTTTGGATGAAGGTACCTGAGGTGTCATCACGTGGCATATAATTTGCTCCTTTTATGGACACAAATAATGTGCCGGTTGGGCGTCCCACCACACGTTACTGATCCTGCTGCTCAACAGGGTTACGGACTTACAAGAGGTGGGTGTTTTTGGAATCCCGGTGTCTTGCCTCTTCCTCTATCGTCCTGCTTTTGGCGATGATTTGTTGGTGAAAATGATCATGCTCACCACCCTCGGCTCCTGCACCCCTTGCTCCAACTGGGATGAACTGTGCCATGGTGGCTGCTGGTGAACGCAGCAGTTATTGTACACCTCAATGATCAGGCTCTTCAGAGCGAGCACATTGAGACCCAGCTATGGATTCCACATGGTTGCTGTGAGCATATCAGCATCATGCCCCTCCCGTGGGACACTTCCCACTCTCCCTACAGCCAAAGAAACAAGCTGGCAAAGACGACTGCTCTGACACTCCCCAGGAAACAGGACCTATCACCTGACCAGAGGATGAGCACAGCAAACACCACGCTGCTCAGGATGTCTACAAATCTTTCCAAGGACTTCTCATATTTAGAGACCCACATTTTCCCTGGGCCATTTCCCTAGGGACCACGGTCAACAAATTCCAAGAAGGAAAAGTCCTGCTCATTGGTCCCGACATGGGTGGGGAGGAGGGTCCAGTGTATAAAAGCCCCAGAAGAGAGGGAGTCCTCACAATCTGGGAATCACACTCCTGAACAGAAGCCCACCCTCCACACCTGACACCATGACCTGCTGCTGCTCCCCTTGCTGCCAGCCCACCTGCTGTGGGTGCGGCTGCTGCCAACCTTGCTGCTGCCGCAACTGCTGCTGCCATCAGTGCTGTCACAACTCCTGCTGCAGGAACTGCTGTTGCCGCCACTGCTGTTGCTGCAGTCCTTGCTGTGGCTGCGGCTTTGGCAGCGGCTGTGGCTGCGGCTGTGGCTGCGGCTGCTCGCCCTGCTGCCACCATGGTGGCTGTGGGTGCGGCTGCTGCCAGCCTTGCTGCTGCTGCCCATCTTGCTGCTGCTGATCCACCTGCTGCACACCTAACACCCACCGCAGGCCTCTTTCCTCAACCCTTTTGTCCAGCTTCCTGTTTTTGCGAGATTCTTCCTCCCTAAGCTCTGCTGACTATCACCGTAGTCACTCCGACCATTTCCTCCCCATTTTCCTGCAATGCTTGTTATTCTTCAGAAGGGACATATGTGACAATCCTTCCATCTTTCCCTTCCTCATTTCCCCTTACTCAGTGAGCCAGGGACTGCTCATCTGAAGCACATTGACATACTTTCCTGGTCTCAACATTAGGAAAGGGGTCGTAACCTTTGGCCTCTGTTGAATGTGAAAAGTGGAAAATCTCTTCCGACTGGCTGTATATCCCTCTGTAATGATCAATACTGAGCATCTTCGTAGTTGCAAACATTGCATTTCAAAACTCTTGCCACGTTACTTAACTGTCTCATGTTCTTTTTAATTGTCTTCCTATCTCAACTTTTCTAATAAAAGTGGTGTTCTCCTGAAATCCTATGTCAAGATTTCCATTTTGTTCGTTTTTTCATGGGTTGGTTGGTCGGGTGGTGGGTGTGTTGGTTGGTTGGTTGGTTGGTGAGTCGGTCGGTTGGTTGGTTGGTTTAGAGCATTTTTTTTCTCAGATTGACTTTGGAGTCAAATTTTACATTTATCACTGTCGGGGCCAAAGAGCCCGGTTATAGCCTGCCCAGGGTCATCAAGCCCTGCCAATAGCCCTCTGACACTAAAGATATAAATGCTGTGACCTTTCCACCTTTTTCTCCTTACTGCTTGCACAGCCCTAGGTGCAGATCACCGCTGCTTTGCTTTAGATAGCTGAGAAATGTTCCATTTCCTGGAAAGAATTGCCCTGTGATTTTTCCCAGAAAACGTCTGCATAATTCCTTATCTGCTGATTCCCTCCTGCTGTCTATATAAGCTGTGACCTTCTGGCTAATAAACGAGACTTGATCAGAATACTGTCTTGTCTCCATTTCTCACGTCTCTTGTCCCATCCAATTCCCACTCCCCCCTCCAGGGTCTGCGTTGAATATCCCGCGGGTCAGGACATATCACCTCATTCAAATCACACAACGGCTCTACATGTTGAGCCCAGCTAAGGATACCACTCCCTTTTTGATGATGCTGAAAAGACTTGCTGTGCAGCCAGTCATCCAAAGAAGCTGACCTGTGCCGGGGTTCTTTGAATCCAAGGCAAGGACACTTGCTCTCAATCTTTCTTTTTCTCTTTATTTTTTTTTTCGTACTTTTTATTTCTCTACAAGTACATATGACCCTGTCGACTTGTCACAGAAAAGGTGGACATTTGGAGTAGCTTCTCTAACATTAGGACTAATTATCTATTTCATCTATTAACACTTTTATGTCTACCAAGCTCTTCCCAAGTACTCCTCCCCGCTCTGTGACCAATAGGCACTGCCTTTCAGCATTCTCATCTACAAAGACAGCCTTACACCTTCTATGCATTCTGCTAGGACACTGGTACAATCCATCACCAAGAAATACTATGAGCACCATTGGTGTATCTAGCCCTGCCCTCTTCCTTGGCCACCTCTCTTTTGATCTCATGGAATTGGCATCCTCGTCTCATTGCATTCATCTTAAGAGACACTGGAATGGGCAATGACCCTAGTGGCACCCATGCTTGGGCCTTGATTCCTGACCTCCTGAACTTTGAGCCCCTTTGGTTTCTGGACATGAATGTTGCATGGAGAGAAGTTAATTCAGTACACGGTCCTGAGAATTAAGTTACCCATGCAATGGGCACATTCCCTGTGATCCATTCATAAATTGTGGGCCACAAAACAACATAAAACAACTTTCAATGTTCTCTGAGATGATGACAATTAAGTGGAAAAATAAAATCAAACTCAGAATTTTCTGGAAAAAGAGAGATCTAGATGGAATTCAACTAGGAAAAGGAAGGATGCACTCTTCAGTGTTAAGATGGGCAGGTATTGGGTGGGTTCCAAAACGGAGGAACCTGGGTCGTCTGAAGAAAAACCAATTGATACAGAGAAATGCCAAGGCAGATTCATCAGGACAAGGACTCATACAGCTCTGAGCAAAAATGGAGAGGATTCCCCTACTGCCTCTTTCTTAATGAGAGATGGAACGGTTCTTCTGGTGAGTTCACCACTCGATGTGCCAGAGATGTGTGCCCTTCCTGGAGGAAGAGTCAGAAATTTATTTCCACTTTATTAATGTTTTCAATGAGAAGAAGGGATGGGGGCCTACCAACATTTGCCCAGGGCCTGCTTCATGTTAGGTGTCCAGCCTGAGCCTTCACCTCCACTCTCTGTACCATGTGCATGCATTCTGGAAAGGTGCACATTACAGCCCCCCATACCTTAGGTAAGGAAATCAGTCTTGTGGGAGGCTAAATCACTTGCCTCGGGTTGCATGATTAGTGCTACCATTGCCTGGCTTCAAAAACAAGCTGTTCGAGGAGCACTGGGGAAATGATTGGGATATAATAGGAGCGAACTGTTTTTGTTCTCCCAATGACGATCTGTCCGCACCTGTTTCTGTGTGATTGATTTCCTCTTTCACAGTCTTCATCAGTGAGAGGAGCTGTCAAATTCTTCCTTTCACTACAGTTGAAGCAAAAGCAATGCCTGAGATAAGAATGCTGAGGAGGTCACAATTCGGTGAAAAATACTGGACTACACTCCAGATATCTTGTCTGCTTTTGCACATGCTTCACCTGGGAAAGAACGCTCAGGAGTTTTCATCAAGACAATTGCTCCTTGAAATTCTCCCCTGGACACATTCTAGAAAAAGCACTTTTACATTTTGCTTTTGTGTTTTACTCAAAGAGGAATATTGAACTTCAAGTCTATCCCCTGCAGTAGTAAGGATATTTTAACTGAAGAAGCAGGAGAGACCCTTGGAAAATTCATAATAGATACTCACATCCATGTCAAGTTCAGAAAGAGAATTGGAAAGAAATGTCGGTTTCCTATGGCTGTTATAACGAATTACCACAAATGTCATTTAATGAAAAGCACCAATTTATTGCCTTACAGTTCTTGAGGTCAGAAGTCCACAATTAGTGTCACAGAGCTAAAATAAGGTGTGTGTGTGGATACATTCCTTCCGAGGTATTAGGAAAACAATGCATATTCGTGCCTTCCCCATCTTCTAGACCCTCCTCTCACTCCTTCCTCTGCTTCCATCCCATCACCCACTCTCCAGTCTACTTTTTTCTTTCTAAATCCCTTATCATAACATTGCAACCTCCAAGAGAATCCAGGGTAACCTCCCATTCCAAGTCCCTTAATTTAATCACCTCTGCATAGTTTCTTTATTTCTCTAAGGTGAGCTATTCATAGCGGACTTGGAGAGGTCATTATTCTGCCTAAAACGTGAACTTTGATATGTTCTAGAAGTATTTGAAAAATAGTGTGGGGGGAACTTTTAAAAACTAATGGAAAAGAAGGTTTAGTCTTTGCAAAGAAACATGAACAGAAATATTCCCAGGCACAGGAAGAGCATGCTTAAATTACAGAAATTAGAATACTCAGGATTCTGCGCTGGCCTGTGGCTCACTCGGCAGAGTGTGGTGCTGATAACATCAAGGCCACGGCTTCGGATCCTATGCAGCGATGGCTGGTTGGTTCACAGGCTGAGCGTGGTGCTGACAACACCAAGTCCAGGGTTGAGATCCCCTTACCAGTCATCTTTTTTAAAAAAAGAATACTGAGGATTCTAAGACTCTCTAGGCATGTCTGTGTTCTTTCTCTTTGCTACTTCAGAATCTTCTCACAGCTCAGTCAGGCTTTTGGAGTATGTGGCTAATAGACTACAAGGTCTTATTAAACTGAAATCTACAAAATCCTTTAAACAAGTATCACAGAAACCTTCATTCTAATGAAAGTATGATTTTTTTTCATTTGAGGAACTTCAAAACTTCTCCCCTTCTCAACCTTAATTTGATGGATATAGGGGAAATGATTAGATGGCCAACTCAGTTTTCACATCTCAATTTTGTTTTGTTATAAGAACATGATACTATTAAGCTCTTTCTTCATTTCTTGAAAAGATAAATCACTGAATAACCAAAAGAAATATTTGGAATAAATAAGAGAGAGAGTATATCACAGAACAAATAGAGCTGAGAACAGAATTACTGAATTAGGATAACAGTCCTGAGGATTTTATAATAGGAATTGAAACATCTCAGAAAATGAATGGTAGGGAAAGCACTACTACACATCAAAACTTACAAGATACCATAAAAATAGTGTGTTAAGGAAAACTTTTAACCCTTCAGTATTTATACGAGTAAGAAATAAAACTGGAAAATTAATGAATTCAGTATTAATCTTAACATGTCACAAACAAAAAAATTTATTAGCAAAAAAATTTAGAAAGGAAAGGAAAAGTGAGAATGAAATAAGGAAAAATATACAACATGAAGAAAATCAACAAAATTAAAAGTTGATGCCTTCTACAACCTTATTTTACAAAATAGACTTTGATAGTACTGATCAGGAATAAAGACAAATTTCAATACTGATGTGAATGAAAGAAGGCACATACATATGGATTTCCAAGGACCGTTCAATAAATGCAGCTAGAAAGTGATGAAACTAGATCCCTTTTGCATGTCACATACAAAAATTTAGTCCAGGTGAACTAAGAATTTAAAATGAACTCAATGACATAAAAGCTCTTAGAAGAAACAATAAAGAAAAACATTTTAGTCCTTGAGGTAGAATGCGACTTCCTAATCAAGAAAAATAAGTTGTGTCTTACAGAAAAGATTGCCTAGTTGGATTATATTACCATAAAGATTTTATGTTCAGTAAATGATATTTTAATAAATTTAAAAAAACAAGTAACAAAATATTGGTATCAATGGGGAAAATATTTTACACATCAGATTATTTTTAAAAAAGCACATGAAACCAAATTAAATATTAGCAATAAACCCAACCAACTGAAAATATCATATTGAGATAAACATATGTCAAATAAACATGAAGAAATGTGAACATTATTACTCTTCAGGGAAATGCAAGTCTATACCACAATCAGGTATCTTACATGCTCTTGTATTATAAGTCTTTGGAAAAATAGAATTGCTATTGTTTTTTGGGTTTTTTTCTGGTACTATGCCTGAACCTCGCCATATTGAAGGGGTCAGCCCTCACGTCTAATGCAGAAAAAGTTCAAAGGGACAGATAATTACCTGTAGAGTAGAATGTGCATGAAAAAAGCAACAGAATCCAGCTAAAGAGTGAAGAAAACACCCCAAAATGTGGAAATTTGAGATAGCAGCAGAGAAAGACAGGGGAAACTACCAACCAGGACTAGAATAGAGATTGGTGAAAGCTGAAATGCTGGGACAAGAGAAGTGGTGGGGTGGGAATTCATGACTGGTGTTCCCACCACGTACGCCTGCAAATCAGGCTGCACACTAACCATGCAGCCCTCGTGGACAGTGAGCCCAGGGTGTCTAGTGGCTAAGAGTCCTCACACCCTCCTTCCCTGGAAGCTCAGAGCACCACCCCTGAAGGGAACCACAACAGCCAATGGAGAGTAAGAGGAGAATACCAGCCACTGGGATGCACACCCTTCTTCCTCTCAGTAACTCTGAGCCCACCTGCCTCAGCAACTCCAAGCCCCCAAACCCAGTGGACAGTGAGCAGGGAATGTGCCTCTCCGTTGTGCCAGTTGCCTGCGTTCATGCCCTCCTTCCCTGAGAATTCAGAGGTCTGCCTGACACAGAGAGACTGCCAGCACCAGCAGAGACTGTGCATGGGCTGCACAAGCCACCTAGGTCCATACCCACCTTCCTTGGAAGCACAGGATCCTGCCTGACACATTGGTCCTGCCCACAGCAGCAGAGAAAGTGCAAAGGGGAAGGTGGGACTTACTACTGCACTCACCTAGAACCAAGCATAGGACACCCAGCCTGGCTATCAATATAGAATATGTCTACAGGTAAAAGTCTTTCCCCTCAAAAACCACTCCCAAAGTTAGAAGAAGCAACTAAACCACCAGATACCCAAATACTGACACAGAGATACGAGAAGCCTGATAAAGCAGGGAAACTTGACTCCTCCAAAAGGAGATTACACTTCTCCAATACCAGACCCCAAACAATAGGAAACCGGTCAGTTAATTGCCTGGGGAAGAATCCCAAATGGCAATATTAGGGAAATTCAACATGATGTAAGAAAAATAGTAAGGAAACTCAACAGTATGCAACAAAAAATTCATAGAAATCACAATGAAGTAAAAAAAAAAAATCAATCCTGGACATGTATGACAAATTCATCAAACAGACAGAAAGACTAAAAAAGAAGGATGTGGAAAACCTAGACTGAAGAATTCATTCAATGAAACAAAAAATACAACCGAGAGTATAAGCAGCAGGCTGGAACAAGCAGAAGAAAGAATCCCTGAACTAGAAGATGAGCTTTTTGTTTTTGTAGTTGTTTGTTTTTCATTCATTTTTATTGAAACATAATTGATTATACATATTTGTGGGGTACAGAGCTGACTATCAGAATTTGTATACAACACGTGATGATCAAATCAGGGTAGTTAGTGTTTTTGTCATTAAAAAATGCACTCATTCTTTTTTCTTTTTTTTTATAGAAAAGATGATTGTACATATCTATGGAGTACAGAGTTGAATATCAATATCTGTGTGCAATATATGATGCTCAAATCAGGAAAACTAGTATATTCAACATTATACAATGTAACAATATTTTGTGGCCCTTTACCAATTCTTCCCATACTCCCCCAGCCCTCGCTCCCTCTTTACAGCCTCTGGTGACCTCAGTTCATATTCATTCCAGGGGCTGAGATTATATCTCAATGTGGTTTTGATTTTCATTTCCGTGACGACTAGTGATGTTTAGTATTTTTCCATATACCTGTAGGCCATTTGTAAGTCTTCCTTTAGAAATGTCTTTGCATCTCCATTCCCTATTTTTTCATTGGATTATTAGTTTTTTTTATGGTTAAGTTGTTTGAGTTCTTTGTCCATTCCAGATATTAATCCCTTGTTGGATGCATACTTTCCAAATATTAACTCCCATTCTGTGGGTTGTCTTTTCACTCTGTTTATGGTCTCCTTTGCTGTGCAGAAGCTTTTTAGTTTGTTATAATCACATTTGGTTATTTCATGTTGTTGTTGCCTGTATTTTGGGAGCTTTATTTACAAAGTCCTTGTCCAGTCCTACATCCTGAAGTGTTTCCCCTATGGCTCCCTCTACGAGTTTTATTGTTTCAGGACTTACATTAAGGATATAATCCATTTTGAGTTGATTTTGGTATTTTTTCATTCTTCAACACACGGATATCTATTCTTCCCAGCACCATTCATTGAAGAGGCTGTCCTTTAACCCATTGATGCTCTTGGTAACTTTGTCAAGGATCAGGGGGCTGTAAATTTGTGGATTGATTTCTGGGTTCTCTATTCTATTCCATTGATCTGTGTGTTTGTTTTTATGAGAATACAATGCTGTTTTGTTTACTATAACTTTGTACTATCATTTGAATTCAGGTGGTATAATTCCTATGGTATTTTTCTTTTATCTTTTTCTTTTTCTTTTTTTTTTTTTTTTTTCTTTTTTTTTTTTTTTTTTGCTCAAGATTCCATTGTCTATTGGGGGTCTTATGTTGTTCTATATGAATGTTAGGATTGTTTTTTTTCTATTTCTGTAAAGAATGTCATTGGTAATCAGATGGGGATGGCATTGAATCTATAGATCACTTTAGGTAGAATGGATATTTTCACGAAGAGCAGAAGACATTAAAAACAACCACGTAGAAGGTAATGAAATGTCAGGAATAAAACAATAACTTTAAATAACAACTTGAATGTAAATGGACTGAATTGTCCACCAAAGAGACATATACTGGCTGAATCAATTTAAAAACTAGACCCAACTCTATGCTTCCAACTAAAAGTTCACCTCACCTGTAAAGACTCACACAGACTAAGAGTGAAGGGATGGAAAAACATATACCACACAAATGGAAACCAAAAACTATCAGGAATTGCCATTCCTACATTGGATAAAACGGACTTTAACCAAGAACTATAAAAAAGGCAAAGAAGTTAATGATATATTGACAAAGGGATCTCTCCAGCTATAACACTTTACAATCATAAATATGAACACACCCTACACTGGAACAACCAGATATATAAAGTAAACACTTTCAGACCTAAACAGAGAAATAGAACCAATTACAAAAATATTTAGGGACCTCAGTACCCATCTCCAACACTGGACAGATCATCTACACAACAAATCAACAGAGAAACAGAGGACTTAAAGTACACTTTAGACCAAGTGGATTTCGCCGACATCTACAGGACATTTCATCAAATGACTACAGAATATCCATTCTTCTCATCAGCACATGGAACATTCTACAAGATAGATCACAGGTTAGGTCACAAATCAAGTCTCAACAATTATTTTAAAAACTGTAATCATTTCAAATAGCTTCTCAGACCACGATGGATGAAAATTAGAAACCAAAAACAAGTGAAATTTTGGAAATTGTGCTAATATGAGGTAATGAAGAAACATGCTTCTGAACGACATATGGGTCCAAGAAGAAATTAAACAGGAAATCAAAGCTTTCTTGAAACTAATGAAAATAAAGTCACATTATACCAAAACCTATGGGATACTGCAAAAGCAGTACTAAGTGAGAAGTTTATTGCAATAAATGCTAACATCAAAAGAATAGAAAGGCTTCAAATAAACAACCTAATTATACTCCTCAAAGAACACTAAAAATAGAACAATCAAATCCCAGAATTGGTAGGGGAAAAGAAATGAGTAAGATCAGATAATAACTAAATAAGATAGAGACCAAAAAACAAATACAAAAGATCAATGAAACATAAAGCTGGTTTTTTGAGAAGATAAACATAACAGATAAACCATTAGTCAGACTATGTTAAACAAGGAGAAGATCCAAATAACAAATATCAGAAATGCAAAAGGAGACATTGCAACCAATGCCACAAAAATACAGGGAATAATTGGAAACTGATATTAACAACTATCTGCCAAAATATTTGAAAACTTGGAGGAAGTGGATAAATTTCTGGATGCGTACAAATGGCCAAGACAGCATCAAAAAGAAAAAGAAAACCAGCAAAGATCAATAATGAGCAAAATGATTGAGGAAGTAAACAGCAGTCTTCCAATAAAGAAAAGCCTAGGCCCAGATGGCTTTACTCTTCAAGTCTACCAAAATACCTTTGTTTCTTCTAATTTTATTCTGTCAATATACAATGTGGTTGATTACGGTGGCCTGTTACCGAAACCCCCCTCCCTCCTCCAACTCCTCCCTCTCACCCAACAATGTCCTTTCTGTTTGCTTGTCATATCAACTTCAAGTAATTGTAGTTGTAATATCTTCTTCCCCCCTCCCCCGAAAGAATTATATTAAGTGAAATGAGTTAGGCACAGAAAGAGAAATACTACATGTTCTCACTTATTGGTTGGAGCTAAAAATTAATTAATTAATTAATTAACCATAATAACTTTAAAAAGGTATTAATACCAATGATTTTGAAACGTCCAAAAATTAAAATACAGACCATTCTCCCAAACTCATTCCTTGAGACCAGCATCAACCTGACACCAAAATCAAACAAAGTTAAAACAAAACAAAACAAAACAAAACAAAAACCTACAGGCCAATATACTTGATGAACATAGACGCAAAAATCCTCCACAAAATCTCAGCAGACAGAGTACAACAGCACATCAAAAAGACCATACATCATGGTGGAGTGGGATTGATCCCAGAGTTGCAAGATTGCTTCCACATATGCAAATCAATAAATGTGATGTGCCACATCAACAAAATCAAGGACAAAAATCATATGATTATCTCAATAGTTGCAGAAAAAGGCATTTGATGACACTCAGCATTGATTCATGATAATGACTCTCAGAAAATTAGGAACAGAAGGAAGATATCTCAACACAGTAAAAGACATGCATGAAAAACCCACCACCAATATCATGCAGAATAAGGATAATCTGAAAGTTTTCCCCTTAAGAACAGCAATAAGGTTAGGATGCCCACTCTCACCACTCTTATTTAACATAGTACTGGAAGTACTGGCCAGAGCAATTAGGCAAGAGAAAGAAATAAAGAATAAAAGGCAAGAGAAAGAAATAAAAAATAATTTTCCAAATTGGAAAATATAAAGTGAAATTATCGCTGTTTGCAGATGACATGGTCCTGAACATAGAAAAACCTATAAACTCTATGAAAAGAGCTGCAATTCAGTAAAATTGCAGTATACAAAATCAGGACACAAAAGTCTGTAGTTTTTTCACACAACAGCAATGAAATAGCAGGAAAAGAAATCAAGGAAGCAAGCCTATTTACAGTAGCTACCAATACAGCAGAATACCTAGGAATACACTTAACTGAGCAGGTAGAAGATCTCTACAATGAGAACTACATAATATAGATGAGAGATGTGAAAAAGGACACAAAAAAATGGACATTCTATGCTCATTTATTGGTAGAATTAATGTTGTAAAAATGACCATACTACCCCAAACAATATACACATTCAATGCAATCTCTATTAAAATACCAATGACAATCTTCACAGAAATAGAAAAAACAATCCTAACATTCATAGAGTAAAACAAAAGACTCCAAATGGCCAAAGCAATCCTCAGCAACAAAATAAAAAAACAAAACAAGAGGCATTACACAACCTGACTTCAAATTATACTATAAAGCTATAGTAACCAAAACAGCATGGAACTGGCAGAAAAAGAGATACACGGAACAATGGAACAGAAGAAAGAACCCAGAAACCAACAAAGACACCAAGAACGTACATTGGTGAAAGGACAGCCTCTTCAGCGGTGGTGCTGGGATAACTGGATGTCCATGGGTAGCTAGAGCCATACCTCTCACCTTATATCAAAAGCAACTTAAAATGGATGAAAGATTAAAATATAAGACATGAAACTATAAAACTCCTAGAAGAAAACACAGAGGAAGCACTTCAGGGTGTCGGACTGATCAAAGACTTTAAGAATAACACCTCAAAAGCACAGGCAACAAATAAAAAATAAACAAATGGGATTATAGCAAACTAAAAATCTTCTGCACAGCAAAGGAAACCATCAACAGAGTGTAAAGACAACCTACAGAATGGGAGAACAAATTTGCAAACTAAGCATCCAACAAGTGATTAATATCCAGAATATACATGGAACTCAAAAAAAATTGCAGTAAAAAAAATTAATCTGATTTAAAAACGGGAAAAGGATCTTAATCAGTATTTCTCAAAAGAAGACCTAGGTTTATGAGAAAATGCTCAACACCACTAATCATCAGGAGTATCCAAATCACAACCACATTGAGATATCATCTCACCCCAAGTAGAATGGCTATTATCAAAATGACACAGAATAACAAATTCTGGCGAGGATGCTAAGAAAGGGGAACACTTGTACCCTGTTGATGGGACTCTAAATTAGTACAACCAACATGGAAAACTGTATGCAGGTTTCTCAGACAACTACAAATAGAACCGCCATATGATCCTGCATTCCCACTGCTGGGTATATATCCAAAGGAAGGGAAATCACCATGTCAAAGGGATACCAGCACTCCTGTTCATTGCAGATCTATTTACAAGAGCCAAGATATAGAATCAACTTAAATGTCCATCAACAAACAACTGGATAAGGAAACTTTGGCAGATAAACACAATGGAATACTACTCAGCCATAAAAAAATCATTGAATTCTGTCATTTGCAGCAGCATGGATGAGCTCGAAGAAAATTATGTTAAGAGAAATAAACCAGACACAGAAAGAGAAAACCAAATGTTCAAGGAGCATAGGAAAAGTGGCACAAACGTATCAGTCAACTTAAAACCATTTTTGCATATTACTCAATACATACACAAACAGAATGTCTTAAGTTCAAGAGTGAAAATATCTGGTATTGAGAACACCTAAGCCAATGGCAAAAATAAGATATATGAGTTCTTGAAACTTTTTCTAAGAAACTACTTGCAACTCTCCTCTAATGGGGTCCACAAGTCAAATTTATAACAGAGTGATTTCACTCCACTAAAAATATTCCACACAAATGCATGCACCTAGAGACCAAGATGTAGACAAAAATATTCCCAGGTACATTTTTTCCCAAAGCATCGAATGAGGGCAAAATATTTATCTAAATAGAATGCAATAATAAATTGATGTCCTTTCTTACAATGATACAGAAAAGATAAAAGAAATGAATAAACGACTACTATATGTGAAAAAGTCACTATATCTCACCAACGTAATTTTCCCCAAAGAAGCCAAACATAAAAATATACATGCCATACAATTTGTAAAAGGTTCAAAACTTGACACAATTATGATGTTATAATGCCTAGTGACCTTAAAGAGGCAGCAAAAAAAAAAAAAAAAAAGCTATTAAGGAAAAGCTGAAGATCAGTGACTTGACTACACACTGAGCTCTGTCTCCCAATGTGAATGATGAATGCACTCTTCCCTTTGCCATAATCAGTCAAGCTGCACATTCATGAGGTATGCAGTCCTTTCAATGTCCATTCGACCTCAATTTCATATCAAATGAAGGTACCCATGTTGTCATCATGTGGCATATAATTCGCTCTTTTTATGAACACAAATAATGTGCTGCTTGAGTGTCCTATCAGAGGTGACTAAACCTGCTGGTCAACAGAGTTAGGACATGAGGCATTGATGCTTCCTGAATCCCAGTGTCCTGCCTCTGCCTCTACCTCCTGCTTTGGTGATGATTTGTATATGCATAAAATGATGCCCACCACCCTCAACTCATGCACCCTTGGTCAAACTGCTGCAACCTGTGTCATGATGGCTGTGAGTGGACATGCCTATTGTAGCCTTCAGTAATCTGCCTTTTCTAAGCAAGAACACTTGGATTCAGGTATAGATTCCACACGTCACTATGAGCATATCAGCATCATGCACTTCCCCAGGGACACTTCCCACTTTACTTACAACCAAAGGAAGAAGCTGGAAAAGGTGACTGCTCTGACACACCCTGGGCCACAGGAACTATCACCTGGCCAGAGGATGATCACAGCAAACACCATGATGCTGATTATTGCCACAAATATTCACAATGAATTATGCACAATAAATTCTTAGGTGCATAATTTTCAAAAGAATTTTCAAACTGAGAAACCAACTTTTTCCTTGAGCCACTTCCCTAGAGACTGTGGAAAACAAATTACAACAAGGAAAAGTCCTGCTCATTGGTCCCTATATGGGAGGTCCAGTATATAAAAGCCCCAGAATTAAAGGAATTCTCAGAACCTGGGAAACTCACTTCTGAACAGAAGCCCACCTTCTACACCTGACACCATGACCCAATCGTGCTGCTCCCCTTGCTGCCAGCCTACCTGCTGCAGGACCACTTGCTGCCAGACCACCTGCTGCCAGCCCTCTTGTGGGGGATCTAGCTGCTGCCAGCCCAACTGCTGTGGGTCCGGCTGCTGTGGCCAGAGCTGTGGTGGGTCCGGCTGCTGCCAGCCTTGCTGCCGCCCAACTTGCTGTCAGACCACCTGCTGCAGGACCACTTGCTGCCGCCCCAGCTGTGGCTGCAGTCCTTGCTGTGTGTCCAGCTGCTGCCGCCCTTCCTGTGGTGGATCTAGCTGCTGCCAGCCAAGCTGCTGTGGATCTTGCTGCTGCCAGCCTTGCTGCCGCCCGACTTGCTGTCAGACCACCTGCTGCAGGACCACCTGCTACCGTCCAAGCTGTGGCTGTAATCCTTGCTGTGGATCCAGCTGCTGCCAACCATGCAGCTGCTGATTCACCTGCCGCACACTCACCACCCACCACAGACCCATTGCCCCAACCATATTGCCAAACTTCCAAGAATCTTGCTCTCTAAGCTTTGCTGACAGTCAACATGCTGACACTGACCGTTGCTGTCCCCTTGTTTCTACAATGCTTGTGAATCTACTGAAGTGATGCAGCCTGCATCCCTTTGATATCATTCTTCTCCATTTCCTCTTCTCAGCGAACCACATGCTGGTCAGCTCCACCTCACTGACATGGATTCATAGTCTCAATTTCCGGAATATGTCCATCAGCGTTTGCATCTATGAAACATAAAAAACATTTTTTTTTCGGTGATGTTATATTCAACTCTCTGTACTGATCAATACTGAGCATGATTTTAGGTCCGTGCATTATATTTCGGAACTTCTGCTATGACACTTCATTGTTTCGTGATCACTTTAATTGTCTCCCTCACTGATGTTTTCTAATAAAATTTGTATTATCCTGCACCCTATGCTATGTTTTCTGTTTAGTTTGTTTGTTGGTTGTTTGGTTCGTTGGTTCTCGATCGCTTGCTTGCTTGCTTGGGTATTTAGTTCACAGCAGTTCTTTATGAAGGCTTATTTGGAGTGGCATTTTTTATTTATCTCTTACGAATCTCACAATGGTACTACATGTCGAGCAGAGCAAAAATTATCATTCCCACTTTAGAGATGAGAAAATGATTTTCCACGCAGCTAGTAATAGGCAGAAGCAGTTCAGATCCCAAGTTTTTGATACCAGGGCAACGGTGCTTCTCTTTTTATTTCTTTCTTTTTCTTTTTCTTTTTTTCTAAAAGTAGATATAATAATGTTGGCTGGTCAAAGAAAAGATGGACATTTTGAATTGCTTCTCTAACATTGGAAATAATTATGCCTCTCATCTACAAATACTTTTCTATCTACCAACCTCAAATGCTCTTTTCTATCTATGACCATCAGATACTGCCTTTCAGCATTCTAGTCCATGAAGGAAGCCTTACACCTTCTTTGGATTTTGACCAGCTGCTGATGAAACTGTCACCAACAAATAACGAAAGCATCATTAGTATTGCTGGCCCTGCCCTAGCTTACGGGAACCTATCCTTTGATAGTCTGGAATTGGCAACCTGGTATCACTGCATTCATCTTAACAGAAATTGGAATTAGGAATCACATAGCAAAGCACACACACTTCGGCCCTGATTCCTTAGCTCGCAATCTTTGAGGCAATTTCATTTTTTTACATGAAGATTATATGAAAAGAAGATAAATTTATACAGAGTCCTGAGAACAAAGTTAGCCATGCAATAAGCATAGATCTTGAGATCCAGTCACAATCTCTGAACAATTAACGAGCACAAAACAACTTTTTATGTCCTATGGGATAAACACAAGCTAAATGTACTCTTCAAAGTCAAGATGGACATTGGGTTGGTTCCCATATAGGGAACCTGGGTCGTCTGAAGAAAAACTAAGTAATAAAGAGAATAGCCAAGGCACTCAGCAGGACAAGTAATTATATAGCTCTGAGAGCAAATGAATAGGTTCCCACTGTGGCCACATTATTAATAAAAGATGGAAAGGTGCTTCTGGTGAGTTCACTGCACAATGTGACAGAGATAAGGAATATTCCTGGATGATGAGTCTGAAATTCATTGCCAGGTGACTAAACTTTCCAATGAGAGCCTGATGTCCGTTAGGTGTCCAGCCAGAGGTTTCACCTACACTCTCTGCCATGACCATCTATTCCTGAAAGGTGGGCATTACTACCCCCATGTCAGAGCTGATAAAATCAGTCTTGAGGGAGGCAAAATCACCTGCCTGATATGGCATGGATAGTGCTACCTTTCTCTGGCTTCCAAAACAAAGTTGTTTGGGGGAGCACTGGGGATGTGATAGGGATATCATGGACCGAGACTGTTTTTGATCACCAGGTGATGATCTGTCCGTGCCAGCTTCTTATGCATGACTCAGTTCCTTTTTCACAAGTTTCCATTGGAAGAGTAGTGCAGTTAAATTCTTCCTGTGATTTCAGATGAATGAAAAGCAACACCTAGGAAAAGAATGCTGTGGATATATCACAATACTGTAAGTAAACACCTAGCTAAATTGCAGATAATTGGTCTTGTTTTGTTCAATTCTTTTTCAAGTGAGATACCTCGGGCTTTTTCATCAAGAACTGCGCTTTGAAATTCTCCCTTCAGCACATCCCAGAACTTGCACTTTTAGATTTTGCTTGCGTATTCTAAATGAAGAAGAATATTGGACTGTAGGTTCAAGCTCTGTAAGAGCACGTTTAACTCAAGAAGCAGGAGTGACCCTTAGAAAAGTTGTAACAGGAAGTCACATCAATGTCAAGTTCAGGCAGAGAAGAATTGGAATGAAGTGTTTGTTTCCTATCACTGCTGTAACATATTATCACAAAGTTAGAGGCATGAACAGCACCAATTTATTACCTTACATTTCTGGAGGTTTGAAGTCCAAAATGGGTCTCACAGAGCTAAAGTCCCAGGGAAGTATTGCTTCTGTAGATGCTAGGAAAACAATGCATGTCCTTGTCTTTGCATCTTCTAGAGCCTGCTCCCATCCTTTGGTTTATATCTCTGTATCACTCTGACCTCTGCTTCCTTCCTATCACCCACTCTCCAATCTCTCTCTTTTCATTATAAGGGACTTTATCATAACATTGGGCCCATGCAGATAATCCAGGATAACCTCCCCCTCTGATGTCCTTAAATAAATTGCATTTGCAATATTTCTTTTGTCCTGTAAAGTAACCTATTCACAGGGGATCAGGACACGCACATCTTTGAGATGCCATTATTCTGCCTAAAAAAATGAATCTTGATATGTCCAGAACTAACTTATTTGAAAATGATGGGACAGCAAGGATTTTTTTAAAAAAAATCAATGAAGAAAAAGGCTTAGTTCTCAAAGAAACATGAAGGGAAACATTCCCAGCCACATGAAGAACATTTTGAAATTACAGAAGGTAGGATACTGAGGATTCTAAGACTCAACAGCAACATCCACGTTCTTCGTGGATGCTACTTTACTGTCTTCTCATAGTTCACAGTCCGGCTGTGGGAGTATTTGGCCAATGGTTTGCAAGTTCTTCTAACCCGATCATGTCCTGATATACCTCTAGGAAGGCTTTGAAATGGAAATCCAAAAAACCCCTTAAGTAGGCACTCTAGGAACCTGCATCCATCTAAAAGGTGGGTTTTCATTTTAGGAATTTCCACGCTTCCACCCTTCACACACGTTAATTTCGTTGATACAGGGGACATGACTAGAAGGTCAATTCAATTTTCACACCTCAATTTTCATTGATGTTCTAAGAACTCGAAATTATTAATTTCAATCTTCCTATCTCAAAAATCGAAATAAATTATTAAGAAGAACCAAAGGAAGTATTTGGTTTAAATAATAGAGAGAAAATATCAGTGAACAAATAGAGCTGACAGAATTTCTGATTTAGAAAACCAGTCTTCAGGATTTTACAATGGAAATTTAGTCACTTGAGCGAATGAATGAGAATGGACATACTATATGTCAAAACTTGCAGAATATCATCAAAATGGTCTTTAAGGAAAAGGTTTAACCCTTCAATATTTATACTAGTAAAAAATAAAATTGGAAAATAAATGGATATATTATTCACCTTAAGATGTCAGAAACAGAAAAATAAATAACCAAAAAAATTTGAAGGAAAGACATAAGTGAGAATGGAAATTAAGGAAATATAAAACATACGAAAAGAAAAAATCAACAAAAGCAAAACTCAGTGCCTTCTACAATCTTTTTTGACATGTATAAAACACTGATAATACAGATTAGAAAAAAAGACAAGATAAATTTAAATAATATTGTGACTGAAAGAAGGCATATGTCTGTGTGTGTGTGTGTGTATTCACAGAGAATGTTTAATAAACACACCTGGAAAATTTGATCCCTAATTCACATAATATACTAAAATCTAGTCCAGGTGAACTAAAGATTTAAATGGACTTAACAACCTGAAAGCTCTTACATGAAAACATAGGGAAATATCTTTTAGATCTTGAGGAAGAAAGAGACTCCATCACAAAGAAAAACAAGTTACATCTTACAGAAAAGATCACCTAATTGGATTATGTTAACATAAAGAATTTATGTCCAGCAAACAAGATCTTAAAAGTGAAAACAAATTACACACTGGAGGAGGTTTCCGGAATTCATATACCAATAAATTGAGTATCAGGGGGAAAATCTCCTACACATCAGGTCTTTCTTTAAGAAAGCACATGAAACCAAATTAAGTAGTAGCGGGAAAAAAAACAACTGGAAATTTCATATTGAGATAAACACATATGGAAAATAAACATAAGAAGAAATGTGAAATCTGATTACTCTTCAGAAAACTGTGAAACTATATGACAATCAGGATTCCTACATGCATTTCATTCAATATGACTATCTTGCTTTATACTTCTTTTGAAAAATAGAATTGTTAAAATTACAAAGTTAGTGTCGGTAAAACTAGGAATGGAAGCTTTCTTTGTCTGCTTCTCAAGCCTTTGCTCTTAATTACTACACTCTCCTCCTGGAGATGTCTCAATTTCTTGCATAACATTTTGGGGTTTATTTTTTTCTCATTATACACCATTGTAGAGAATTGCTGGCACATAATGTTCACTCAATAAATATTGGTAAAATGAATTCTGTAATAAACGACCTTTCAGGTGTTGTATAACCACACACCCAATCCTTGTACTATCCTCAATGTGCACCTCAGTTGGAGCCAAGTCTTGTCAAATGACTTGAGCATTCAGAATGGACATGGAAGTCCATAAAACATGAGGCCAGGATTTGTACTCTGTCAAGATGGTCTCCTTTCAGTACTCTGCTTCTCTTCCATATTACCTACTTTATTTCCTATGTGCTCAAATACAGCAATGGTTCAATGCCAGAGGATGGAATACTAGGTGTTCACTACACTAATCAAGTTGATAACAACTATAAGAGCCTTAAAGTGTTTTCATCTTTATCATTTAATTGGAGATCTATCAAGACTTTCAGAAAATTTGAAGAAAAATTGGAGAACCAAAAAAGTTGACCTTTGGTGTTTCTTTTCTCCCCATGGGCTTACCTAACCCAGAATAGAGATATTAGAAAGAAAGCCACTCATGTATGATCACTTGACTCACAGCAATGTATGCACAGCAGATAAGTGGGTATCAGGCTGGTCTTTTCAATTATTGGTCTCAAGACCATTGGACATGCACACAGATTTTTTTTTTAAATATGACCCTTACCTCAAAGGACACAAAAACCAATTCCAGACATAATGTATACTAATCAATTCCAGGGACACTGTACACATACATATAAGTGGTAAGGCAATAACATTTCTAAGATGTAACATATAAAAATATATACATATGACCTTAAGATAATTATTCAAGTTATTAAACAAGAAACTGAAAACACTGTAAGTTCTATGAAAAAGATCCAGAACCAGATCATTAAAATAAAGAATTCAGGTTTATGAGAAGCAAACATTCAGGGAAAGAGACAGAAGCTAGCGCAGCATAAGAGAGGACATCATCGCTAATGCACATAATCAACAAAGGCAAGTGTTCACAATAAATAAAACACTTCAGTGAAGAAATAAGGAGAAGACACACTCAGCAGAATTAATTAAAGATACAATCAGAACCTCACAAAAGAGAAATCCAAATGTTCACTGAGCATTGAAAAAGTTATGCAAACTGTCCAGTCTTTGGAAAATTCAAACTAAAACCATATTAACATATTACAAAACACACAACTGGAATGGCTCACATTCAAGAGTGAAAATATCAGGTACTGAGGAGACATAAAGCAATGACAATAAGATGGGTGAGGTATTGCAATGCTTTCTGAAAACTCTTTGGAACTCTTCTCTAATGTAACCATATGCACAATTTACACCCCAGAAATTTCACTCCAAAAAAATATTCCTCAGAAATCATGCATGTGTAGACAAGATGTAGACAAGAGACAACAAGGTTCCTGGGAGCATTATTTCCAGAAGCCTCTAACCAGGGACAAATACCCATCAAGTATAGCATGTGTCCATACATTGTGATCCCAAAACACAACGATATACCAAAGATCCACGGAAATGAACAAATGACTACTACAAGAAAAAGCTCAATAAATTTCACAGATATAATTTTGAGCAAAAGCAGCAAAACAAACAACAAAATCCTGCCAAATAATTTATTTGTATAAAGTTCAAAACTTGCCACAACTATGATATTATAATACCTAGTTACCTTTAAAGAGGCTGGAAAAAAATCAGTATTAAGGAAAAGCATGAAGACAGTGACTTGACTACACACTGAGCTCTACTTCCTGACAGAAAGCTTACAAAAGTCCTAACAGCTACTCACATCAATGTCGAGATCAGGCAGAGAAGATTTGGAAGGAGGGATTACTTGCCTATTGCTGATGTATCAAATGGACACAAACTTGGTGTCTTGAGCAGCACAAATTTAGTATCTGACACTTCTGCTTGCCATAGGTCCAACATGGGTCTATGGGGCTAAAATCAAAGTGTGGGTGGGAATGCGATCCTTCTCGAGGTACGAGGAATTCGATGCAAGCCCTGCCTTTTCCGTCTTCTGGAGCCCGCTCCGATCCCGTGCCTCATGACCCTGCATCCTTCTCACCCCGGCTTCCATCCTAGCCCTCCCTCACCAATCACCCTCTCTTCCTTCCAAGGGCCCTTCTCGTAAAATCGGGCCCACCCAGGTAATCCACGAGAAACAACCCCTCCTGAGATCCTTAATCTAATTCCATCGGCTCTATGTCTACAGCCCTCTACTGTAACCTACTCGCAGTTGATTAGGACATGCACATCTCGGACAGGCCTTTTTTCTACCTACAACATGAAGTTTCATACGCCCACATCTAATGATTTGAAAATCGTGTGGGACGGTAAATCCTAAAGGAAAGGAAGGCTTAGTCCTTCTCAAGGATACATGTCGAAAATTCTCTGAGACATGTTGAAAATTCTCCGAGACATGTGAGGAAGGTTCTGAGATTACAATATTGACAACATGGAGCATTCTAAGGCTTTTTAGGAACATCCACCGTCCTTGTGTTTGTTGCTTCAGTATCTTCTCATAGCTCAGTCAGGCTGTTGGAGTATTTTGCACATGGATTGCAAACTCTCACTAACCTCGTCACCTCCCGAAGTAATTCTATGAAAGCATTGAAGTCGAAATCTGAAAAATCCCTGAAGCGTGCACCATAGAAATCTGCACTCATCTCTATGGTAGGGTTTTCACTTGAGGAACATCAATACTTCTCAGTTTTCATTCACTGATTTCATGAATGATGGGAAGTGACTTGATGGCCACCCAATTTTCCCATCACAACTTTCTCTAGTGTTAGAAGAACATGATATTATTGTCCTCTTTCTTCCTTTCTTGAAGACATACAGAAATTAGTAAAAAGAACCTAGGGAAATGTTCTCTATGAAATATAGACACAATGCATTTTTGGACAAATGGAGCTGAGAAGAGAGGTACAGACTTGGAGTACCGATCGGAAAACTTTATCATTGGAATTGAAACATCTCAGAAAATTGATTGCAATGAACACACTCGCTGTCAACACTTGCAGGATCTCCTCAAAATGATGCAGGAAGAAACACGTCAGACCCTCGATATCAACATTACTGAGAAATCAAATGAAAACTGAATGAATGTCGTATTCAGCTTCAGAAAGAAGAGAAGAGAAAGAAAGTCAGAGAAAGAAGAATTAATTGTCAAAACGTTAGAAGGAAACGGAGAAGAGACAATGGAAATTCAGAAAATGAACATACGAAATGTAGGAAATCAACAGAAGAAAAGTCGGTGCTTTCTAAAATCTTATTCCTTACATCAATAAGCCCCTGATCAAATTCCTCAGGAGGAAAAACAAGACAATTTGAAATGATGTCATGAATGAAAGGAGGCATCGATATACACATGTCGTTATAAATATATGTCCGCATTGACAGAGAATGTTGGATAAATGCAGCTGGAAAGTGAGGACACTGGATCCCACATACACAACCGGCATGGAAATCTAGTCCAGGAGGAATACAGAACTGAAATGTACTCGACAACTTTAAAACTCATGGAAGAAAAGACACATGAACATCTCTTAGACCTGGAGGTAGAAAAACACTTCTTCACTACAAACTAAAGCAATTATTCCTTCCAGAAAAAGATCACCCAAAAAGGTAATTTTAACATACACTGTGTGTGTTTATGAATCCCCACGTCAATAAAAGTGAAAAATGAACTTACAAGCTAGAGAAGGATTTATTAATTCAGATACAAATAAAAACATTTGTATCAATGGGGAAAATATTGTACATGTCCTACTCCCTCTGTCTTTTTTTTTTTTTTGAAACAAACTTTGTGAGACCAAATTTCATATTACCAAGGAAGCACCACCAACTGGAAATCTCATATGGCCATAAACATAAGTGGCACATGAACAAATGAATTAATGTGCAACCTGGTTACTCTGGAGGAAAAGGCAAAGCTAGGACAAATCGGGGATCGTACACGTAGTTCACCTGATGAAAACAAACCGCCTTAGGTACCTTTGGAAAAATAGAAATGGTAAAATGACAACATTAGTGTGGATGAAACGAGGACGGGAATCCTTCTCAGCTTCTCTCCATTTGCTCCTAATTGCTACACTCTCCTCTGCAGGTTCCTGTCACTAATTCTGCGAAACATTTCAGGATTTTCTCATTTTGCACTACATGCCATTGTAGAGAATTTTGCCACATAATGGTCATTCAATAAATACTGGTGAGATGAAGGATGGAATAAGTGACCGCACACAGGTTGTACAACGAGACATCCCAGCCTTATGCTGTCCTCAACGTGCATCTCAGTTGGAGCCAAGACTTGCCATATGACCTGGGGTTCACAATTGACATGGGGGTACTTGAAACATAAGGCTGGGTCTTGTACTCTGTCCAGAGGCTCTTTTCTCAGTCCTCTGCTTCTCTTCCATTTTACCCACCTTATTTCCATCCCGCTCAAATGGAACAATGGTTAAAACCTCGAGGACAGAACACTAGTTGTTCACTACACCATACAGTTGCTAACAACTGTAAGACCTTTCAAATGTTTAAATCTCTACCTGTTGACTGCAGAGCTACCAAGCCTACATGGAATTTGAAGGCCGGCCTTGACAAACAGAGGATATGACAGAAGAAGGTGCCATTTGGTGCCTGTTGTGTACCCAGCATAGAGGAACCTGAACTGAGACTTCAGAAGGCGAGCCCCTTGTTGAAGTTCACTTGCCTTACAAAAAGTTCTGCATGGCAGGCATGTGAGGAAAGGACTGGTCTTCTCAATACAGGGTCCCAGCACAACTGAACCTCCAGCCCCCTTAAAAGAAATGATGGTTCTCTATCACGTTCCACACACACAATACTCCCAGCAATTGGTGCAGAGAACAAATCCAGGGGTCACACACACATAGGTAAAAATGGTAAGGCGATGACATTTCTAGGATGCCATATGGGATAATGTTCACATGACCTTGGGACCGTCTTCCAGTATGCTACACTAGAAACATGATCAGCACCTCACAAGTGTCCAGGGAGCACAGGGAACGTTGCTCAAACTTCTCAGCCCAAGAGAACTTCAAAATGTAACCACACAGACGTACTACTAAAGATATACACAACCAGAACGGCTCACATTCAAGTGTGCAAAGAACAGGTGCAGAGGACACATAAGGCAGTGACAATTACAAGATACAGCATCTCCTTCAGAAAGCTGTTCTGAACTCTCATCGAAGGTGGACCATATGCACAATTCAAAATGCCAAAATGTCACTCCAAGAAAATATCCCACAGAAATGCAGGCACATGAAGACCAAGATGTAGACTACAATACTGCTAGGAGCATTACTCCCAGAATCCCCTAGTGAGGGACAAATACCCATCAAGCATAGCAGGCATCAATACATCGTGGTCCCTTCCTACAAGGATATACCCGAGACCGATGCAAATGAACAAATGACAGCTACAGGCATGAAGGTCAATAAATCCCAAACACACATCATTTGGAGCTAACGGGGCAAAACAATAAATGTACCTGCCATAAACTTGCATTTGTATGAAATTCGAAAGTTGGCTACCTTTGGTATTAGAGCATCTAGATCCCTTAAGCAGGAAGAAAAGGATAGCGTTAAGCAGGGTCATGAAGGAAGCCACCTGACTGCACGTTGAGCTCTGTTTCCTGACATGAATGAAGAACGCGCTCTTCCTTGTGTCATAATCGGTCAAGCTAGACATTAACTGTGTACACGGCTCTTTCAACTCTGATTATATGTCAATTGCAGTTTGAATGAAGGTACCTGAGGTGTCATCACGTGGCATATAATTTGCTTCTTTATGGACACAAATAGTGTACCGGTTGGGTGTCCCACAAGAGGTTACTGGTCCTGCTGCTCAACACGGTTGTGGACATAAAGAGGTGGATGCTTTTGGAATCCCAGTTTCTTGCCTCTTCCTCTATCGTCCTGCTTTTGGTGACGATTTGTTTGGGAAACTGATCATGCTCACCACCCTCGGCTCATGCACCCCTTCCTCCAACTGGGAAAACCTGTGCCAGGGTTGCTTCGCGTGGACACAGCAATTATCATGCACCTCAGTAATCAGGCTTTTCTGAGCGAGCACATGGAGACCCAGCTATGGATTCCACAGGCTCAGTGTGAACATATCAGCATCAAGCCCCTCCCCAGCGACACTTCCCACTCTCCCTACAGCCAAAGAATCAAGCTGCCAAAGATGACTGCTCTGACACTACTCCGGCCAAAGGAACAATCATCACCTGACGAGATGATGGTCACAGCAAACGCCACGCTGCTGAGGATGCCTACCAATATTTCCATGGACTGATACACGGTGAACCACTTAGAGCATGACCTTCAAAAGACTTCTCATATTTGGGGAACAACCGTTTCCTTGGGCCATTTCCCTAGTGACCACGGAAAACAAACACCAACACGGAAAAGTCCTGCTCATTGGTCCCTACATGGGGGGGTCCAGAGTATAAAAGCCCCAGAATAGAAGGAGTCCTCACAATCTGGGAATCACACTTCCGAACAGAAGCCCACCCTCCACACCTGACACCATGACCTGCTGCTGCTGCCCTTGCTGCCAGCCCACCTGCTGTGGGTCCTGCTGCTGCCAACCTTGCTGCTGCCACAACTGCTGCTGCCATCACTGCTGTCACAACTCCTGCTGCAGGAACTGCTGCTGCCGCCACTGCTGTTGCTGCAGTCCTTGCTGTGGCTGCGGCTGTGGCTGCGGCGGCGGCTGCGGCTGCGGCTGCGGCTGCTCGCCCTGCTGCCACCACGGTGGCTGTGGCTGTGGCTGCTGCCAGCCTTGCTGCTGCTGCTGCTGCTGCCCATCTTGCTGCTGCTGAACCACCTGCTGCACACTCACCACCCACCGCAGGCCTCTTTCCTCAGCCCTTGTGTCCAACTTCCTGTTCCTGCCAGAATCTTCCTCCCTAAGCTCTGCTGACAATCACCATGCTCACACCGACCATTCTCCTCCCATTCTTCCTCCAATACTTGTGAATCTTCGGAAGGCACGCACGTGACAATCCTTCCATCTTACTCTTCCTCATTACCTCTTGCTCAGTGAGCCAGGCACTGCTCAGCTCCAGTGCATTGACATGGCTTCGTGGTCTCAACATCGGGAAAGTGATCGTCGGCTTTTGCCTCTACGGAAACTTAAAAGCAGAAAATCTCTTCCGACTGGCTGTGGATCCCTCTGTCACGATCAATACTGAGCGTCTTCTTAGATGCAAGCATTGCATTTCAAAACTCCTGCGGAGTTACTGAACTCTCCCATGTTCCCATTAATTGTCTTCCTACCTCACCTTTTCGAATAAAATTGGTGTTCTCCTGCAACTCTATGTCAAGTTTTCCATTTTGTTGGTTGTTTCGTGGGTTGGTTGGTGGGCTGGTGGGTGTGTTGGTTGATTGGGTGGTGGGGTGGGTGTTTGGTGGTGTGGTCACTTGGTTGGTGAGTCGGTGGGTTGGTTGGTTGGTTTAGAGCAGTGTTTTTCTCAGACTGACTTTGGAGTCAAATTTTACGTTTATTACCTCATTGAAATCACACAACGGCCCTACATGTTGAGCCCAGCTAAGGATACCACTCCCGTTTTGATGATGGGGAAAAGACTTGCTGTGCAGCCAGTCATCCAAAGAAGCTGACCTGTGCCGGGGTTCTTTGATTCCAAGGCAAGGGCACTTGCTTTTTTCTCAATCTTTCTTTTTTTCTTTTTTCTGTTCATACTTTTTATTTCTCTACAAGTACATATGCCCCTGTCGACTTGTCACAGAAAAGGTGGACATTTGGAGTAGCTTCTCTAACATTAGGACTAATTATCCCTTTCATCTATTAACCCTTTTCTGTCTACCGAGCTCTTCCCAAGTACTCCTCCCCGCTCTGTGACCAATAGGCACTGCCTTTCAGCATTCTCATCTATGAAGGGAGCCTCACACCTTCTCTGCATTCTGCTAGGACACTGGTACAACACCTCACTGAGAAATACTATGAGCACCATTGGTGTACCTTCCCTGCCCTTGCCCTGGGCAACCGCTCTATTGCTCTCATGGAATTGGCATCCTGGTCTCACTGCATTCATCTTAAGAGACATCGGAATGGGCAATGACCCTAGCGGCACCCATGCTTGGGCCTTGATTCCTGACCTCCTGAACTTTGAGCCCCTTTGGTTTCTGGACATGAATGTTGCGTGGAGAGAAGGTAAGTCAGTACACGGTCCTGAGAATTAGGTTACCCATGCAATGGGCATATTTCCTGTGATCCATTCACAAACTCTGGGCCATAAAACAACTTTCTGTGTTCTCTGAGATGAAGACAATTAAGTGGAAATATAAAATCAAACTCAGAGTTTTCAGGAAAAAGAGAGATCTAGATGGAATTCAACTAGGAAAAGGAAGGATGCACTCTTCAAAGTCAAGATGGACGGGCCTTGGGTTGGTTCCCGAAGGGTGGAACCTGGATCGTCCGTAGAAAAACCCATTGATACAGAGAAATGCCAAGGCACGCTCGGCAGGACAAGGGCTCATACAGCTCTGGGCAAAAATATAGAGGTTTCCTCTCCGGCCTCTTTCTTAATGAGAGATGGAATGGTGCTTCTGGTGGGTTCACCACTCGATGAGCCAGAGATGTGTGACCTTCCTGGAGAATGAGTCGGAAATTCATTGCCACTTGACTAAAGTTTCCGATGAGGAGAACGGATGGGGGACTTGTGAACATTCACCGAGGCACTGCTGCATGCTAGGTGTCCCGCCAGAGCCTTCACCTCCACTCTCTCTACCATGCCCTTGCATTCTGGAAAGGTGCACATTACAGTCCCCATACCAGAGCGGAGGAAATCGGTCTTGTGGGAGGCAGAATCACTTGCCTCAAGTTGCATGATTAGTGCTACCTTTGCCTGCCTTCAAAAACAAAGCTGTTTCAAGGAGCGCTGGGGAAATGATTGGGATACCGTAGGAGCGAACTGTTTTTGTTCTCCCGATGACGATCTGTCAGCACCAGATCTGTGGGATTGACTTCCTTTTTCATGGTCTTTATCAGTGAGTGGAGCAGGCAAATTCTTCCTTTCATTATAGCTGAATCAAATGCAATGCCTAAGATAAGAATCCTGAGGAGGTCACAATATGGTCAAAAATACCTGACTGCACTCCACATATCTGGTCTGCTTTTGCATATGCTTTACCCGGTAAAGGACTCTCAGGAGTTTTCATCAAGACAATTGCTCCTTGAAATTGTCCCCTCGACACGTACTGGAAATCGCGTGTCAGGCTGGGATTATGTATTTTAGAACAAGAGGAAGCCTGCACTCCAAGTCCAAGCTCTGCAATAGCACACAGAGTTTAACTCAAGAAACACGAGGGAGCCTTACAAAAGTCCTAACAGCTACTCACATCAATGTCGAGATCAGGCAGAGAAGATTTGGAAGGAGGGATTACTTGCCTATTGCTGATGTATCAAATGGACACAAACTTGGTGTCTTGAGCAGCACAAATTTAGTATCTGACACTTCTGCTTGCCATAGGTCCAACATGGGTCTATGGGGCTAAAATCAAAGTGTGGGTGGGAATGCGATCCTTCTCGAGGTACGAGGAATTCGATGCAAGCCCTGCCTTTTCCGTCTTCTGGAGCCCGCTCCGATCCCGTGCCTCATGACCCTGCATCCTTCTCACCCCGGCTTCCATCCTAGCCTTCCCTCACCAATCACCCTCTCTTCCTTCCAAGGGCCCTTCTCGTAAAATCGGGCCCACCCAGGTAATCCACGAGAAACAACCCCTCCTGAGATCCTTAATCTAATTCCATCGGCTCTATGTCTACAGCCCTCTACTGTAACCTACTCGCAGTTGATTAGGACATGCACATCTCGGACAGGCCTTTTTTCTACCTACAACATGAAGTTTCATATGCCCACATCTAATGATTTGAAAATCGTGTGGGATGGTAAACCCAAAGGAAAGGAAGGCTTAGTCCTTCTCAAGGATACATGTCGAAAATTCTCTGAGACATGTTGAAAATTCTCCGAGACATGTGAGGAAGGTTCTGAGATTACAATATTGACAACATGGAGCATTCTAAGGCTTTTTAGGAACATCCACCGTCCTTGTGTTTGTTGCTTCAGTATCTTCTCATAGCTCAGTCAGGCTGTTGGAGTATTTTGCACATGGATTGCAAACTCTCACTAACCTGGTCACCTCCCGAAGTAATTCTATGAAAGCATTGAAGTCGAAATCTGAAAAATCCCTGAAGCGTGCACCATAGAAATCTGCACTCATCTCTATGGTAGGGTTTTCACTTGAGGAACATCAATACTTCTCAGTTTTCATTCACTGATTTCATGAATGATGGGAAGTGACTTGATGGCCACCCAATTTTCCCATCACAACTTTCTCTAGTGTTAGAAGAACATGATATTATTGTCCTCTTTCTTCCTTTCTTGAAGACATACAGAAATTAGTAAAAAGAACCTAGGGAAATGTTCTCTATGAAATATAGACACAATGCATTTTTGGACAAATGGAGCTGAGAAGAGAGGTACAGACTTGGAGTACCGATCGGAAAACTTTATCATTGGAATTGAAACATCTCAGAAAATTGATTGCAATGAACACACTCGCTGTCAACACTTGCAGGATCTCCTCAAAATGATGCAGGAAGAAACACGTCAGACCCTCGATATCAACATTACTGAGAAATCAAATGAAAACTGAATGAATGTCGTATTCAGCTTCAGAAAGAAGAGAAGAGAAAGAAAGTCAGAGAAAGAAGAATTAATTGTCAAAACGTTAGAAGGAAACGGAGAAGAGACAATGGAAATTCAGAAAATGAACATACGAAATGTAGGAAATCAACAGAAGAAAAGTCGGTGCTTTCTAAAATCTTATTCCTTACATCAATAAGCCCCTGATCAAATTCCTCAGGAGGAAAAACAAGACAATTTGAAATGATGTCATGAATGAAAGGAGGCATCGATATACACATGTCGTTATAAATATATGTCCGCATTGACAGAGAATGTTGGATAAATGCAGCTGGAAAGTGAGGACACTGGATCCCACATACACAACCGGCATGGAAATCTAGTCCAGGAGGAATACAGAACTGAAATGTACTCGACAACTTTAAAACTCATGGAAGAAAAGACACATGAACATCTCTTAGACCTGGAGGTAGAAAAACACTTCTTCACTACAAACTAAAGCAATTATTCCTTCCAGAAAAAGATCACCCAAAAAGGTAATTTTAACATACACTGTGTGTGTTTATGAATCCCCACGTCAATAAAAGTGAAAAATGAACTTACAAGCTAGAGAAGGATTTATTAATTCAGATACAAATAAAAACATTTGTATCAATGGGGAAAATATTGTACATGTCCTACTCCCTCTGTCTTTTTTTTTTTTTTGAAACAAACTTTGTGAGACCAAATTTCATATTACCAAGGAAGCACCACCAACTGGAAATCTCATATGGCCATAAACATAAGTGGCACATGAACAAATGAATTAATGTGCAACCTGGTTACTCTGGAGGAAAAGGCAAAGCTAGGACAAATCGGGGATCGTACACGTAGTTCACCTGATGAAAACAAACCGCCTTAGGTACCTTTGGAAAAATAGAAATGGTAAAATGACAACATTAGTGTGGATGAAACGAGGACGGGAATCCTTCTCAGCTTCTCTCCATTTGCTCCTAATTGCTACACTCTCCTCTGCAGGTTCCTGTCACTAATTCTGCGAAACATTTCAGGATTTTCTCATTTTGCACTACATGCCATTGTAGAGAATTTTGCCACATAATGGTCATTCAATAAATACTGGTGAGATGAAGGATGGAATAAGTGACCGCACACAGGTTGTACAACGAGACATCCCAGCCTTATGCTGTCCTCAACGTGCATCTCAGTTGGAGCCAAGACTTGCCATATGACCTGGGGTTCACAATTGACATGGGGGTACTTGAAACATAAGGCTGGGTCTTGTACTCTGTCCAGAGGCTCTTTTCTCAGTCCTCTGCTTCTCTTCCATTTTACCCACCTTATTTCCATCCCGCTCAAATGGAACAATGGTTAAAACCTCGAGGACAGAACACTAGTTGTTCACTACACCATACAGTTGCTAACAACTGTAAGACCTTTCAAATGTTTAAATCTCTACCTGTTGACTGCAGAGCTACCAAGCCTACATGGAATTTGAAGGCCGGCCTTGACAAACAGAGGATATGACAGAAGAAGGTGCCATTTGGTGCCTGTTGTGTACCCAGCATAGAGGAACCTGAACTGAGACTTCAGAAGGCGAGCCCCTTGTTGAAGTTCACTTGCCTTACAAAAAGTTCTGCATGGCAGGCATGTGAGGAAAGGACTGGTCTTCTCAATACAGGGTCCCAGCACAACTGAACCTCCAGCCCCCTTAAAAGAAATGATGGTTCTCTATCACGTTCCACACACACAATACTCCCAGCAATTGGTGCAGAGAACAAATCCAGGGGTCACACACACATAGGTAAAAATGGTAAGGCGATGACATTTCTAGGATGCCATATGGGATAATGTTCACATGACCTTGGGACCGTCTTCCAGTATGCTACACTAGAAACATGATCAGCACCTCACAAGTGTCCAGGGAGCACAGGGAACGTTGCTCAAACTTCTCAGCCCAAGAGAACTTCAAAATGTAACCACACAGACGTACTACTAAAGATATACACAACCAGAACGGCTCACATTCAAGTGTGCAAAGAACAGGTGCAGAGGACACATAAGGCAGTGACAATTACAAGATACAGCATCTCCTTCAGAAAGCTGTTCTGAACTCTCATCGAAGGTGGACCATATGCACAATTCAAAATGCCAAAATGTCACTCCAAGAAAATATCCCACAGAAATGCAGGCACATGAAGACCAAGATGTAGACTACAATACTGCTAGGAGCATTACTCCCAGAATCCCCTAGTGAGGGACAAATACCCATCAAGCATAGCAGGCATCAATACATCATGGTCCCTTCCTACAAGGATATACCCGAGACCGATGCAAATGAACAAATGACAGCTACAGGCATGAAGGTCAATAAATCCCAAACACACATCATTTGGAGCTAACGGGGCAAAACAATAAATGTACCTGCCATAAACTTGCATTTGTATGAAATTCGAAAGTTGGCTACCTTTGGTATTAGAGCATCTAGATCCCTTAAGCAGGAAGAAAAGGATAGCGTTAAGCAGGGTCATGAAGGAAGCCACCTGACTGCACGTTGAGCTCTGTTTCCTGACATGAATGAAGAACGCGCTCTTCCTTGTGTCATAATCGGTCAAGCTAGACATTAACTGTGTACACGGCTCTTTCAACTCTGATTATATGTCAATTGCAGTTTGAATGAAGGTACCTGAGGTGTCATCACGTGGCATATAATTTGCTTCTTTATGGACACAAATAGTGTACCGGTTGGGTGTCCCACAAGAGGTTACTGGTCCTGCTGCTCAACACGGTTGTGGACATAAAGAGGTGGATGCTTTTGGAATCCCAGTTTCTTGCCTCTTCCTCTATCGTCCTGCTTTTGGTGACGATTTGTTTGGGAAACTGATCATGCTCACCACCCTCGGCTCATGCACCCCTTCCTCCAACTGGGAAAACCTGTGCCAGGGTTGCTTCGCGTGGACACAGCAATTATCATGCACCTCAGTAATCAGGCTTTTCTGAGCGAGCACATGGAGACCCAGCTATGGATTCCACAGGCTCAGTGTGAACATATCAGCATCAAGCCCCTCCCCAGCGACACTTCCCACTCTCCCTACAGCCAAAGAATCAAGCTGCCAAAGATGACTGCTCTGACACTACTCCGGCCAAAGGAACAATCATCACCTGACGAGATGATGGTCACAGCAAACGCCACGCTGCTGAGGATGCCTACCAATATTTCCATGGACTGATACACGGTGAACCACTTAGAGCATGACCTTCAAAAGACTTCTCATATTTGGGGAACAACCGTTTCCTTGGGCCATTTCCCTAGTGACCACGGAAAACAAACACCAACACGGAAAAGTCCTGCTCATTGGTCCCTACATGGGGGGGTCCAGAGTATAAAAGCCCCAGAATAGAAGGAGTCCTCACAATCTGGGAATCACACTTCCGAACAGAAGCCCACCCTCCACACCTGACACCATGACCTGCTGCTGCTGCCCTTGCTGCCAGCCCACCTGCTGTGGGTCCTGCTGCTGCCAACCTTGCTGCTGCCACAACTGCTGCTGCCATCACTGCTGTCACAACTCCTGCTGCAGGAACTGCTGCTGCCACCACTGCTGTTGCTGCAGTCCTTGCTGTGGCTGCGGCTGTGGCTGCGGCGGCGGCTGCGGCTGCGGCTGCGGCTGCTCGCCCTGCTGCCACCACGGTGGCTGTGGCTGTGGCTGCTGCCAGCCTTGCTGCTGCTGCTGCTGCTGCCCATCTTGCTGCTGCTGAACCACCTGCTGCACACTCACCACCCACCGCAGGCCTCTTTCCTCAGCCCTTGTGTCCAACTTCCTGTTCCTGCCAGAATCTTCCTCCCTAAGCTCTGCTGACAATCACCATGCTCACACCGACCATTCTCCTCCCATTCTTCCTCCAATACTTGTGAATCTTCGGAAGGCACGCACGTGACAATCCTTCCATCTTACTCTTCCTCATTACCTCTTGCTCAGTGAGCCAGGCACTGCTCAGCTCCAGTGCATTGACATGGCTTCGTGGTCTCAACATCGGGAAAGTGATCGTCGGCTTTTGCCTCTACGGAAACTTAAAAGCAGAAAATCTCTTCCGACTGGCTGTGGATCCCTCTGTCACGATCAATACTGAGCGTCTTCTTAGATGCAAGCATTGCATTTCAAAACTCCTGCGGAGTTACTGAACTCTCCCATGTTCCCATTAATTGTCTTCCTACCTCACCTTTTCGAATAAAATTGGTGTTCTCCTGCAACTCTATGTCAAGTTTTCCATTTTGTTGGTTGTTTCGTGGGTTGGTTGGTGGGCTGGTGGGTGTGTTGGTTGATTGGGTGGTGGGGTGGGTGTTTGGTGGTGTGGTCACTTGGTTGGTGAGTCGGTGGGTTGGTTGGTTGGTTTAGAGCAGTGTTTTTCTCAGACTGACTTTGGAGTCAAATTTTACATTTATTACCTCATTGAAATCACACAACGGCCCTACATGTTGAGCCCAGCTAAGGATACCACTCCCGTTTTGATGATGGGGAAAAGACTTGCTGTGCAGCCAGTCATCCAAAGAAGCTGACCTGTGCCGGGGTTCTTTGATTCCAAGGCAAGGGCACTTGCTTTTTTCTCAATCTTTCTTTTTTTCTTTTTTCTGTTCATACTTTTTATTTCTCTACAAGTACATATGCCCCTGTCGACTTGTCACAGAAAAGGTGGACATTTGGAGTAGCTTCTCTAACATTAGGACTAATTATCCCTTTCATCTATTAACCCTTTTCTGTCTACCGAGCTCTTCCCAAGTACTCCTCCCCGCTCTGTGACCAATAGGCACTGCCTTTCAGCATTCTCATCTATGAAGGGAGCCTCACACCTTCTCTGCATTCTGCTAGGACACTGGTACAACACCTCACTGAGAAATACTATGAGCACCATTGGTGTACCTTCCCTGCCCTTGCCCTGGGCAACCGCTCTATTGCTCTCATGGAATTGGCATCCTGGTCTCACTGCATTCATCTTAAGAGACATCGGAATGGGCAATGACCCTAGCGGCACCCATGCTTGGGCCTTGATTCCTGACCTCCTGAACTTTGAGCCCCTTTGGTTTCTGGACATGAATGTTGCGTGGAGAGAAGGTAAGTCAGTACACGGTCCTGAGAATTAGGTTACCCATGCAATGGGCATATTTCCTGTGATCCATTCACAAACTCTGGGCCATAAAACAACTTTCTGTGTTCTCTGAGATGAAGACAATTAAGTGGAAATATAAAATCAAACTCAGAGTTTTCAGGAAAAAGAGAGATCTAGATGGAATTCAACTAGGAAAAGGAAGGATGCACTCTTCAAAGTCAAGATGGATGGGCCTTGGGTTGGTTCCCGAAGGGTGGAACCTGGATCGTCCGTAGAAAAACCCATTGATACAGAGAAATGCCAAGGCACGCTCGGCAGGACAAGGGCTCATACAGCTCTGGGCAAAAATATAGAGGTTTCCTCTCCGGCCTCTTTCTTAATGAGAGATGGAATGGTGCTTCTGGTGGGTTCACCACTCGATGAGCCAGAGATGTGTGACCTTCCTGGAGAATGAGTCGGAAATTCATTGCCACTTGACTAAAGTTTCCGATGAGGAGAACGGATGGGGGACTTGTGAACATTCACCGAGGCACTGCTGCATGCTAGGTGTCCCGCCAGAGCCTTCACCTCCACTCTCTCTACCATGCCCTTGCATTCTGGAAAGGTGCACATTACAGTCCCCATACCAGAGCGGAGGAAATCGGTCTTGTGGGAGGCAGAATCACTTGCCTCAAGTTGCATGATTAGTGCTACCTTTGCCTGCCTTCAAAAACAAAGCTGTTTCAAGGAGCGCTGGGGAAATGATTGGGATACCGTAGGAGCGAACTGTTTTTGTTCTCCCGATGACGATCTGTCAGCACCAGATCTGTGGGATTGACTTCCTTTTTCATGGTCTTTATCAGTGAGTGGAGCAGGCAAATTCTTCCTTTCATTATAGCTGAATCAAATGCAATGCCTAAGATAAGAATCCTGAGGAGGTCACAATATGGTCAAAAATACCTGACTGCACTCCACATATCTGGTCTGCTTTTGCATATGCTTTACCCGGTAAAGGACTCTCAGGAGTTTTCATCAAGACAATTGCTCCTTGAAATTGTCCCCTCGACACGTACTGGAAATCGCGTGTCAGGCTGGGATTATGTATTTTAGAACAAGAGGAAGCCTGCACTCCAAGTCCAAGCTCTGCAATAGCACACAGAGTTTAACTCAAGAAACACGAGGGAGCCTTACAAAAGTCCTAACAGCTACTCACATCAATGTCGAGATCAGGCAGAGAAGATTTGGAAGGAGGGATTACTTGCCTATTGCTGATGTATCAAATGGACACAAACTTGGTGTCTTGAGCAGCACAAATTTAGTATCTGACACTTCTGCTTGCCATAGGTCCAACATGGGTCTATGGGGCTAAAATCAAAGTGTGGGTGGGAATGCGATCCTTCTCGAGGTACGAGGAATTCGATGCAAGCCCTGCCTTTTCCGTCTTCTGGAGCCCGCTCCGATCCCGTGCCTCATGACCCTGCATCCTTCTCACCCCGGCTTCCATCCTAGCCTTCCCTCACCAATCACCCTCTCTTCCTTCCAAGGGCCCTTCTCGTAAAATCGGGCCCACCCAGGTAATCCACGAGAAACAACCCCTCCTGAGATCCTTAATCTAATTCCATCGGCTCTATGTCTACAGCCCTCTACTGTAACCTACTCGCAGTTGATTAGGACATGCACATCTCGGACAGGCCTTTTTTCTACCTACAACATGAAGTTTCATATGCCCACATCTAATGATTTGAAAATCGTGTGGGATGGTAAACCCAAAGGAAAGGAAGGCTTAGTCCTTCTCAAGGATACATGTCGAAAATTCTCTGAGACATGTTGAAAATTCTCCGAGACATGTGAGGAAGGTTCTGAGATTACAATATTGACAACATGGAGCATTCTAAGGCTTTTTAGGAACATCCACCGTCCTTGTGTTTGTTGCTTCAGTATCTTCTCATAGCTCAGTCAGGCTGTTGGAGTATTTTGCACATGGATTGCAAACTCTCACTAACCTGGTCACCTCCCGAAGTAATTCTATGAAAGCATTGAAGTCGAAATCTGAAAAATCCCTGAAGCGTGCACCATAGAAATCTGCACTCATCTCTATGGTAGGGTTTTCACTTGAGGAACATCAATACTTCTCAGTTTTCATTCACTGATTTCATGAATGATGGGAAGTGACTTGATGGCCACCCAATTTTCCCATCACAACTTTCTCTAGTGTTAGAAGAACATGATATTATTGTCCTCTTTCTTCCTTTCTTGAAGACATACAGAAATTAGTAAAAAGAACCTAGGGAAATGTTCTCTATGAAATATAGACACAATGCATTTTTGGACAAATGGAGCTGAGAAGAGAGGTACAGACTTGGAGTACCGATCGGAAAACTTTATCATTGGAATTGAAACATCTCAGAAAATTGATTGCAATGAACACACTCGCTGTCAACACTTGCAGGATCTCCTCAAAATGATGCAGGAAGAAACACGTCAGACCCTCGATATCAACATTACTGAGAAATCAAATGAAAACTGAATGAATGTCGTATTCAGCTTCAGAAAGAAGAGAAGAGAAAGAAAGTCAGAGAAAGAAGAATTAATTGTCAAAACGTTAGAAGGAAACGGAGAAGAGACAATGGAAATTCAGAAAATGAACATACGAAATGTAGGAAATCAACAGAAGAAAAGTCGGTGCTTTCTAAAATCTTATTCCTTACATCAATAAGCCCCTGATCAAATTCCTCAGGAGGAAAAACAAGACAATTTGAAATGATGTCATGAATGAAAGGAGGCATCGATATACACATGTCGTTATAAATATATGTCCGCATTGACAGAGAATGTTGGATAAATGCAGCTGGAAAGTGAGGACACTGGATCCCACATACACAACCGGCATGGAAATCTAGTCCAGGAGGAATACAGAACTGAAATGTACTCGACAACTTTAAAACTCATGGAAGAAAAGACACATGAACATCTCTTAGACCTGGAGGTAGAAAAACACTTCTTCACTACAAACTAAAGCAATTATTCCTTCCAGAAAAAGATCACCCAAAAAGGTAATTTTAACATACACTGTGTGTGTTTATGAATCCCCACGTCAATAAAAGTGAAAAATGAACTTACAAGCTAGAGAAGGATTTATTAATTCAGATACAAATAAAAACATTTGTATCAATGGGGAAAATATTGTACATGTCCTACTCCCTCTGTCTTTTTTTTTTTTTTGAAACAAACTTTGTGAGACCAAATTTCATATTACCAAGGAAGCACCACCAACTGGAAATCTCATATGGCCATAAACATAAGTGGCACATGAACAAATGAATTAATGTGCAACCTGGTTACTCTGGAGGAAAAGGCAAAGCTAGGACAAATCGGGGATCGTACACGTAGTTCACCTGATGAAAACAAACCGCCTTAGGTACCTTTGGAAAAATAGAAATGGTAAAATGACAACATTAGTGTGGATGAAACGAGGACGGGAATCCTTCTCAGCTTCTCTCCATTTGCTCCTAATTGCTACACTCTCCTCTGCAGGTTCCTGTCACTAATTCTGCGAAACATTTCAGGATTTTCTCATTTTGCACTACATGCCATTGTAGAGAATTTTGCCACATAATGGTCATTCAATAAATACTGGTGAGATGAAGGATGGAATAAGTGACCGCACACAGGTTGTACAACGAGACATCCCAGCCTTATGCTGTCCTCAACGTGCATCTCAGTTGGAGCCAAGACTTGCCATATGACCTGGGGTTCACAATTGACATGGGGGTACTTGAAACATAAGGCTGGGTCTTGTACTCTGTCCAGAGGCTCTTTTCTCAGTCCTCTGCTTCTCTTCCATTTTACCCACCTTATTTCCATCCCGCTCAAATGGAACAATGGTTAAAACCTCGAGGACAGAACACTAGTTGTTCACTACACCATACAGTTGCTAACAACTGTAAGACCTTTCAAATGTTTAAATCTCTACCTGTTGACTGCAGAGCTACCAAGCCTACATGGAATTTGAAGGCCGGCCTTGACAAACAGAGGATATGACAGAAGAAGGTGCCATTTGGTGCCTGTTGTGTACCCAGCATAGAGGAACCTGAACTGAGACTTCAGAAGGCGAGCCCCTTGTTGAAGTTCACTTGCCTTACAAAAAGTTCTGCATGGCAGGCATGTGAGGAAAGGACTGGTCTTCTCAATACAGGGTCCCAGCACAACTGAACCTCCAGCCCCCTTAAAAGAAATGATGGTTCTCTATCACGTTCCACACACACAATACTCCCAGCAATTGGTGCAGAGAACAAATCCAGGGGTCACACACACATAGGTAAAAATGGTAAGGCGATGACATTTCTAGGATGCCATATGGGATAATGTTCACATGACCTTGGGACCGTCTTCCAGTATGCTACACTAGAAACATGATCAGCACCTCACAAGTGTCCAGGGAGCACAGGGAACGTTGCTCAAACTTCTCAGCCCAAGAGAACTTCAAAATGTAACCACACAGACGTACTACTAAAGATATACACAACCAGAACGGCTCACATTCAAGTGTGCAAAGAACAGGTGCAGAGGACACATAAGGCAGTGACAATTACAAGATACAGCATCTCCTTCAGAAAGCTGTTCTGAACTCTCATCGAAGGTGGACCATATGCACAATTCAAAATGCCAAAATGTCACTCCAAGAAAATATCCCACAGAAATGCGGGCACATGAAGACCAAGATGTAGACTACAATACTGCTAGGAGCATTACTCCCAGAATCCCCTAGTGAGGGACAAATACCCATCAAGCATAGCAGGCATCAATACATCGTGGTCCCTTCCTACAAGGATATACCCGAGACCGATGCAAATGAACAAATGACAGCTACAGGCATGAAGGTCAATAAATCCCAAACACACATCATTTGGAGCTAACGGGGCAAAACAATAAATGTACCTGCCATAAACTTGCATTTGTATGAAATTCGAAAGTTGGCTACCTTTGGTATTAGAGCATCTAGATCCCTTAAGCAGGAAGAAAAGGATAGCGTTAAGCAGGGTCATGAAGGAAGCCACCTGACTGCACGTTGAGCTCTGTTTCCTGACATGAATGAAGAACGCGCTCTTCCTTGTGTCATAATCGGTCAAGCTAGACATTAACTGTGTACACGGCTCTTTCAACTCTGATTATATGTCAATTGCAGTTTGAATGAAGGTACCTGAGGTGTCATCACGTGGCATATAATTTGCTTCTTTATGGACACAAATAGTGTACCGGTTGGGTGTCCCACAAGAGGTTACTGGTCCTGCTGCTCAACACGGTTGTGGACATAAAGAGGTGGATGCTTTTGGAATCCCAGTTTCTTGCCTCTTCCTCTATCGTCCTGCTTTTGGTGACGATTTGTTTGGGAAACTGATCATGCTCACCACCCTCGGCTCATGCACCCCTTCCTCCAACTGGGAAAACCTGTGCCAGGGTTGCTTCGCGTGGACACAGCAATTATCATGCACCTCAGTAATCAGGCTTTTCTGAGCGAGCACATGGAGACCCAGCTATGGATTCCACAGGCTCAGTGTGAACATATCAGCATCAAGCCCCTCCCCAGCGACACTTCCCACTCTCCCTACAGCCAAAGAATCAAGCTGCCAAAGATGACTGCTCTGACACTACTCCGGCCAAAGGAACAATCATCACCTGACGAGATGATGGTCACAGCAAACGCCACGCTGCTGAGGATGCCTACCAATATTTCCATGGACTGATACACGGTGAACCACTTAGAGCATGACCTTCAAAAGACTTCTCATATTTGGGGAACAACCGTTTCCTTGGGCCATTTCCCTAGTGACCACGGAAAACAAACACCAACACGGAAAAGTCCTGCTCATTGGTCCCTACATGGGGGGGTCCAGAGTATAAAAGCCCCAGAATAGAAGGAGTCCTCACAATCTGGGAATCACACTTCCGAACAGAAGCCCACCCTCCACACCTGACACCATGACCTGCTGCTGCTGCCCTTGCTGCCAGCCCACCTGCTGTGGGTCCTGCTGCTGCCAACCTTGCTGCTGCCACAACTGCTGCTGCCATCACTGCTGTCACAACTCCTGCTGCAGGAACTGCTGCTGCCGCCACTGCTGTTGCTGCAGTCCTTGCTGTGGCTGCGGCTGTGGCTGCGGCGGCGGCTGCGGCTGCGGCTGCGGCTGCTCGCCCTGCTGCCACCACGGTGGCTGTGGCTGTGGCTGCTGCCAGCCTTGCTGCTGCTGCTGCTGCTGCCCATCTTGCTGCTGCTGAACCACCTGCTGCACACTCACCACCCACCGCAGGCCTCTTTCCTCAGCCCTTGTGTCCAACTTCCTGTTCCTGCCAGAATCTTCCTCCCTAAGCTCTGCTGACAATCACCATGCTCACACCGACCATTCTCCTCCCATTCTTCCTCCAATACTTGTGAATCTTCGGAAGGCACGCACGTGACAATCCTTCCATCTTACTCTTCCTCATTACCTCTTGCTCAGTGAGCCAGGCACTGCTCAGCTCCAGTGCATTGACATGGCTTCGTGGTCTCAACATCGGGAAAGTGATCGTCGGCTTTTGCCTCTACGGAAACTTAAAAGCAGAAAATCTCTTCCGACTGGCTGTGGATCCCTCTGTCACGATCAATACTGAGCGTCTTCTTAGATGCAAGCATTGCATTTCAAAACTCCTGCGGAGTTACTGAACTCTCCCATGTTCCCATTAATTGTCTTCCTACCTCACCTTTTCGAATAAAATTGGTGTTCTCCTGCAACTCTATGTCAAGTTTTCCATTTTGTTGGTTGTTTCGTGGGTTGGTTGGTGGGCTGGTGGGTGTGTTGGTTGATTGGGTGGTGGGGTGGGTGTTTGGTGGTGTGGTCACTTGGTTGGTGAGTCGGTGGGTTGGTTGGTTGGTTTAGAGCAGTGTTTTTCTCAGACTGACTTTGGAGTCAAATTTTACGTTTATTACCTCATTGAAATCACACAACGGCCCTACATGTTGAGCCCAGCTAAGGATACCACTCCCGTTTTGATGATGGGGAAAAGACTTGCTGTGCAGCCAGTCATCCAAAGAAGCTGACCTGTGCCGGGGTTCTTTGATTCCAAGGCAAGGGCACTTGCTTTTTTCTCAATCTTTCTTTTTTTCTTTTTTCTGTTCATACTTTTTATTTCTCTACAAGTACATATGCCCCTGTCGACTTGTCACAGAAAAGGTGGACATTTGGAGTAGCTTCTCTAACATTAGGACTAATTATCCCTTTCATCTATTAACCCTTTTCTGTCTACCGAGCTCTTCCCAAGTACTCCTCCCCGCTCTGTGACCAATAGGCACTGCCTTTCAGCATTCTCATCTATGAAGGGAGCCTCACACCTTCTCTGCATTCTGCTAGGACACTGGTACAACACCTCACTGAGAAATACTATGAGCACCATTGGTGTACCTTCCCTGCCCTTGCCCTGGGCAACCGCTCTATTGCTCTCATGGAATTGGCATCCTGGTCTCACTGCATTCATCTTAAGAGACATCGGAATGGGCAATGACCCTAGCGGCACCCATGCTTGGGCCTTGATTCCTGACCTCCTGAACTTTGAGCCCCTTTGGTTTCTGGACATGAATGTTGCGTGGAGAGAAGGTAAGTCAGTACACGGTCCTGAGAATTAGGTTACCCATGCAATGGGCATATTTCCTGTGATCCATTCACAAACTCTGGGCCATAAAACAACTTTCTGTGTTCTCTGAGATGAAGACAATTAAGTGGAAATATAAAATCAAACTCAGAGTTTTCAGGAAAAAGAGAGATCTAGATGGAATTCAACTAGGAAAAGGAAGGATGCACTCTTCAAAGTCAAGATGGACGGGCCTTGGGTTGGTTCCCGAAGGGTGGAACCTGGATCGTCCGTAGAAAAACCCATTGATACAGAGAAATGCCAAGGCACGCTCGGCAGGACAAGGGCTCATACAGCTCTGGGCAAAAATATAGAGGTTTCCTCTCCGGCCTCTTTCTTAATGAGAGATGGAATGGTGCTTCTGGTGGGTTCACCACTCGATGAGCCAGAGATGTGTGACCTTCCTGGAGAATGAGTCGGAAATTCATTGCCACTTGACTAAAGTTTCCGATGAGGAGAACGGATGGGGGACTTGTGAACATTCACCGAGGCACTGCTGCATGCTAGGTGTCCCGCCAGAGCCTTCACCTCCACTCTCTCTACCATGCCCTTGCATTCTGGAAAGGTGCACATTACAGTCCCCATACCAGAGCGGAGGAAATCGGTCTTGTGGGAGGCAGAATCACTTGCCTCAAGTTGCATGATTAGTGCTACCTTTGCCTGCCTTCAAAAACAAAGCTGTTTCAAGGAGCGCTGGGGAAATGATTGGGATACCGTAGGAGCGAACTGTTTTTGTTCTCCCGATGACGATCTGTCAGCACCAGATCTGTGGGATTGACTTCCTTTTTCATGGTCTTTATCAGTGAGTGGAGCAGGCAAATTCTTCCTTTCATTATAGCTGAATCAAATGCAATGCCTAAGATAAGAATCCTGAGGAGGTCACAATATGGTCAAAAATACCTGACTGCACTCCACATATCTGGTCTGCTTTTGCATATGCTTTACCCGGTAAAGGACTCTCAGGAGTTTTCATCAAGACAATTGCTCCTTGAAATTGTCCCCTCGACACGTACTGGAAATCGCGTGTCAGGCTGGGATTATGTATTTTAGAACAAGAGGAAGCCTGCACTCCAAGTCCAAGCTCTGCAATAGCACACAGAGTTTAACTCAAGAAACACGAGGGAGCCTTACAAAAGTCCTAACAGCTACTCACATCAATGTCGAGATCAGGCAGAGAAGATTTGGAAGGAGGGATTACTTGCCTATTGCTGATGTATCAAATGGACACAAACTTGGTGTCTTGAGCAGCACAAATTTAGTATCTGACACTTCTGCTTGCCATAGGTCCAACATGGGTCTATGGGGCTAAAATCAAAGTGTGGGTGGGAATGCGATCCTTCTCGAGGTACGAGGAATTCGATGCAAGCCCTGCCTTTTCCGTCTTCTGGAGCCCGCTCCGATCCCGTGCCTCATGACCCTGCATCCTTCTCACCCCGGCTTCCATCCTAGCCTTCCCTCACCAATCACCCTCTCTTCCTTCCAAGGGCCCTTCTCGTAAAATCGGGCCCACCCAGGTAATCCACGAGAAACAACCCCTCCTGAGATCCTTAATCTAATTCCATCGGCTCTATGTCTACAGCCCTCTACTGTAACCTACTCGCAGTTGATTAGGACATGCACATCTCGGACAGGCCTTTTTTCTACCTACAACATGAAGTTTCATATGCCCACATCTAATGATTTGAAAATCGTGTGGGATGGTAAACCCAAAGGAAAGGAAGGCTTAGTCCTTCTCAAGGATACATGTCGAAAATTCTCTGAGACATGTTGAAAATTCTCCGAGACATGTGAGGAAGGTTCTGAGATTACAATATTGACAACATGGAGCATTCTAAGGCTTTTTAGGAACATCCACCGTCCTTGTGTTTGTTGCTTCAGTATCTTCTCATAGCTCAGTCAGGCTGTTGGAGTATTTTGCACATGGATTGCAAACTCTCACTAACCTGGTCACCTCCCGAAGTAATTCTATGAAAGCATTGAAGTCGAAATCTGAAAAATCCCTGAAGCGTGCACCATAGAAATCTGCACTCATCTCTATGGTAGGGTTTTCACTTGAGGAACATCAATACTTCTCAGTTTTCATTCACTGATTTCATGAATGATGGGAAGTGACTTGATGGCCACCCAATTTTCCCATCACAACTTTCTCTAGTGTTAGAAGAACATGATATTATTGTCCTCTTTCTTCCTTTCTTGAAGACATACAGAAATTAGTAAAAAGAACCTAGGGAAATGTTCTCTATGAAATATAGACACAATGCATTTTTGGACAAATGGAGCTGAGAAGAGAGGTACAGACTTGGAGTACCGATCGGAAAACTTTATCATTGGAATTGAAACATCTCAGAAAATTGATTGCAATGAACACACTCGCTGTCAACACTTGCAGGATCTCCTCAAAATGATGCAGGAAGAAACACGTCAGACCCTCGATATCAACATTACTGAGAAATCAAATGAAAACTGAATGAATGTCGTATTCAGCTTCAGAAAGAAGAGAAGAGAAAGAAAGTCAGAGAAAGAAGAATTAATTGTCAAAACGTTAGAAGGAAACGGAGAAGAGACAATGGAAATTCAGAAAATGAACATACGAAATGTAGGAAATCAACAGAAGAAAAGTCGGTGCTTTCTAAAATCTTATTCCTTACATCAATAAGCCCCTGATCAAATTCCTCAGGAGGAAAAACAAGACAATTTCAAATGATGTCATGAATGAAAGGAGGCATCGATATACACATGTCGTTATAAATATATGTCCGCATTGACAGAGAATGTTGGATAAATGCAGCTGGAAAGTGAGGACACTGGATCCCACATACACAACCGGCATGGAAATCTAGTCCAAGAGGAATACAGAACTGAAATGTACTCGACAACTTTAAAACTCATGGAAGAAAAGACACATGAACATCTCTTAGACCTGGAGGTAGAAAAACACTTCTTCACTACAAACTAAAGCAATTATTCCTTCCAGAAAAAGATCACCCAAAAAGGTAATTTTAACATACACTGTGTGTGTTTATGAATCCCCACGTCAATAAAAGTGAAAAATGAACTTACAAGCTAGAGAAGGATTTATTAATTCAGATACAAATAAAAACATTTGTATCAATGGGGAAAATATTGTACATGTCCTACTCCCTCTGTCTTTTTTTTTTTTTTTTGAAACAAACTTTGTGAGACCAAATTTCATATTACCAAGGAAGCACCACCAACTGGAAATCTCATATGGCCATAAACATAAGTGGCACATGAACAAATGAATTAATGTGCAACCTGGTTACTCTGGAGGAAAAGGGAAAGCTAGGACAAATCGGGGTTCGTACACGTAGTTCACCTGATGAAAACAAACCGCCTTAGGTACCTTTGGAAAAATAGAAATGGTAAAATGACAACATTAGTGTGGATGAAACGAGGACGGGAATCCTTCTCAGCTTCTCTCCATTTGCTCCTAATTGCTACACTCTCCTCTTCAGGTTCCTGTCACTAATTCTGCGAAACATTTCAGGATTTTCTCATTTTGCACTACATGCCATTGTAGAGAATTTTGCCACATAATGGTCATTCAATAAATACTGGTGAGATGAAGGATGGAATAAGTGACCGCACACAGGTTGTACAACGAGACATCCCAGCCTTATGCTGTCCTCAACGTGCATCTCAGTTGGAGCCAAGACTTGCCATATGACCTGGGATTCACAATTGGCATGGGGGTACTTGAAACATAAGGCTGGGTCTTGTACTCTGTCCAGAGGCTCTTTTCTCAGTCCTCTGCTTCTCTTCCATTTTACCCACCTTATTTCCATCCCGCTCAAATGGAACAATGGTTAAAACCTCGAGGACAGAACACTAGTTGTTCACTACACCATACAGTTGCTAACAACTGTAAGACCTTTCAAATGTTTAAATCTCTACCTGTTGACTGCAGAGCTACCAAGCCTACATGGAATTTGAAGGCCGGCCTTGACAAACAGAGGATATGACAGAAGAAGGTGCCATTTGGTGCCTGTTGTGTACCCAGCATAGAGGAACCTGAACTGAGACTTCAGAAGGCGAGCCCCTTGTTGAAGTTCACTTGCCTTACAAAAAGTTCTGCATGGCAGGCATGTGAGGAAAGGACTGGTCTTCTCAATACAGGGTCCCAGCACAACTGAACCTCCAGCCCCCTTAAAAGAAATGATGGTTCTCTATCACGTTCCACACACACAATACTCCCAGCAATTGGTGCAGAGAACAAATCCAGGGGTCACACACACATAGGTAAAAATGGTAAGGCGATGACATTTCTAGGATGCCATATGGGATAATGTTCACATGACCTTGGGACCGTCTTCCAGTATGCTACACTAGAAACATGATCAGCACCTCACAAGTGTCCAGGGAGCACAGGGAACGTTGCTCAAACTTCTCAGCCCAAGAGAACTTCAAAATGTAACCACACAGACGTACTACTAAAGATATACACAACCAGAACGGCTCACATTCAAGTGTGCAAAGAACAGGTGCAGAGGACACATAAGGCAGTGACAATTACAAGATACAGCATCTCCTTCAGAAAGCTGTTCTGAACTCTCATCGAAGGTGGACCATATGCACAATTCAAAATGCCAAAATGTCACTCCAAGAAAATATCCCACAGAAATGCGGGCACATGAAGACCAAGATGTAGACTACAATACTGCTAGGAGCATTACTCCCAGAATCCCCTAGTGAGGGACAAATACCCATCAAGCATAGCAGGCATCAATACATCGTGGTCCCTTCCTACAAGGATATACCCGAGACCGATGCAAATGAACAAATGACAGCTACAGGCATGAAGGTCAATAAATCCCAAACACACATCATTTGGAGCTAACGGGGCAAAACAATAAATGTACCTGCCATAAACTTGCATTTGTATGAAATTCGAAAGTTGGCTACCTTTGGTATTAGAGCATCTAGATCCCTTAAGCAGGAAGAAAAGGATAGCGTTAAGCAGGGTCATGAAGGAAGCCACCTGACTGCACGTTGAGCTCTGTTTCCTGACATGAATGAAGAACGCGCTCTTCCTTGTGTCATAATCGGTCAAGCTAGACATTAACTGTGTACACGGCTCTTTCAACTCTGATTATATGTCAATTGCAGTTTGAATGAAGGTACCTGAGGTGTCATCACGTGGCATATAATTTGCTTCTTTATGGACACAAATAGTGTACCGGTTGGGTGTCCCACAAGAGGTTACTGGTCCTGCTGCTCAACACGGTTGTGGACATAAAGAGGTGGATGCTTTTGGAATCCCAGTTTCTTGCCTCTTCCTCTATCGTCCTGCTTTTGGTGACGATTTGTTTGGGAAACTGATCATGCTCACCACCCTCGGCTCATGCACCCCTTCCTCCAACTGGGAAAACCTGTGCCAGGGTTGCTTCGCGTGGACACAGCAATTATCATGCACCTCAGTAATCAGGCTTTTCTGAGCGAGCACATGGAGACCCAGCTATGGATTCCACAGGCTCAGTGTGAACATATCAGCATCAAGCCCCTCCCCAGCGACACTTCCCACTCTCCCTACAGCCAAAGAATCAAGCTGCCAAAGATGACTGCTCTGACACTACTCCGGCCAAAGGAACAATCATCACCTGACGAGATGATGGTCACAGCAAACGCCACGCTGCTGAGGATGCCTACCAATATTTCCATGGACTGATACACGGTGAACCACTTAGAGCATGACCTTCAAAAGACTTCTCATATTTGGGGAACAACCGTTTCCTTGGGCCATTTCCCTAGTGACCACGGAAAACAAACACCAACACGGAAAAGTCCTGCTCATTGGTCCCTACATGGGGGGGTCCAGAGTATAAAAGCCCCAGAATAGAAGGAGTCCTCACAATCTGGGAATCACACTTCCGAACAGAAGCCCACCCTCCACACCTGACACCATGACCTGCTGCTGCTGCCCTTGCTGCCAGCCCACCTGCTGTGGGTCCTGCTGCTGCCAACCTTGCTGCTGCCACAACTGCTGCTGCCATCACTGCTGTCACAACTCCTGCTGCAGGAACTGCTGCTGCCGCCACTGCTGTTGCTGCAGTCCTTGCTGTGGCTGCGGCTGTGGCTGCGGCGGCGGCTGCGGCTGCGGCTGCGGCTGCTCGCCCTGCTGCCACCACGGTGGCTGTGGCTGTGGCTGCTGCCAGCCTTGCTGCTGCTGCTGCTGCTGCCCATCTTGCTGCTGCTGAACCACCTGCTGCACACTCACCACCCACCGCAGGCCTCTTTCCTCAGCCCTTGTGTCCAACTTCCTGTTCCTGCCAGAATCTTCCTCCCTAAGCTCTGCTGACAATCACCATGCTCACACCGACCATTCTCCTCCCATTCTTCCTCCAATACTTGTGAATCTTCGGAAGGCACGCACGTGACAATCCTTCCATCTTACTCTTCCTCATTACCTCTTGCTCAGTGAGCCAGGCACTGCTCAGCTCCAGTGCATTGACATGGCTTCGTGGTCTCAACATCGGGAAAGTGATCGTCGGCTTTTGCCTCTACGGAAACTTAAAAGCAGAAAATCTCTTCCGACTGGCTGTGGATCCCTCTGTCACGATCAATACTGAGCGTCTTCTTAGATGCAAGCATTGCATTTCAAAACTCCTGCGGAGTTACTGAACTCTCCCATGTTCCCATTAATTGTCTTCCTACCTCACCTTTTCGAATAAAATTGGTGTTCTCCTGCAACTCTATGTCAAGTTTTCCATTTTGTTGGTTGTTTCGTGGGTTGGTTGGTGGGCTGGTGGGTGTGTTGGTTGATTGGGTGGTGGGGTGGGTGTTTGGTGGTGTGGTCACTTGGTTGGTGAGTCGGTGGGTTGGTTGGTTGGTTTAGAGCAGTGTTTTTCTCAGACTGACTTTGGAGTCAAATTTTACGTTTATTACCTCATTCAAATCACACAACGGCCCTACATGTTGAGCCCAGCTAAGGATACCACTCCCGTTTTGATGATGGGGAAAAGACTTGCTGTGCAGCCAGTCATCCAAAGAAGCTGACCTGTGCCGGGGTTCTTTGATTCCAAGGCAAGGGCACTTGCTTTTTTCTCAATCTTTCTTTTTTTCTTTTTTCTGTTCATACTTTTTATTTCTCTACAAGTACATATGCCCCTGTCGACTTGTCACAGAAAAGGTGGACATTTGGAGTAGCTTCTCTAACATTAGGACTAATTATCCCTTTCATCTATTAACCCTTTTCTGTCTACCGAGCTCTTCCCAAGTACTCCTCCCCGCTCTGTGACCAATAGGCACTGCCTTTCAGCATTCTCATCTATGAAGGGAGCCTCACACCTTCTCTGCATTCTGCTAGGACACTGGTACAACACCTCACTGAGAAATACTATGAGCACCATTGGTGTACCTTCCCTGCCCTTGCCCTGGGCAACCGCTCTATTGCTCTCATGGAATTGGCATCCTGGTCTCACTGCATTCATCTTAAGAGACATCGGAATGGGCAATGACCCTAGCGGCACCCATGCTTGGGCCTTGATTCCTGACCTCCTGAACTTTGAGCCCCTTTGGTTTCTGGACATGAATGTTGCGTGGAGAGAAGGTAAGTCAGTACACGGTCCTGAGAATTAGGTTACCCATGCAATGGGCATATTTCCTGTGATCCATTCACAAACTCTGGGCCATAAAACAACTTTCTGTGTTCTCTGAGATGAAGACAATTAAGTGGAAATATAAAATCAAACTCAGAGTTTTCAGGAAAAAGAGAGATCTAGATGGAATTCAACTAGGAAAAGGAAGGATGCACTCTTCAAAGTCAAGATGGACGGGCCTTGGGTTGGTTCCCGAAGGGTGGAACCTGGATCGTCCGTAGAAAAACCCATTGATACAGAGAAATGCCAAGGCACGCTCGGCAGGACAAGGGCTCATACAGCTCTGGGCAAAAATATAGAGGTTTCCTCTCCGGCCTCTTTCTTAATGAGAGATGGAATGGTGCTTCTGGTGGGTTCACCACTCGATGAGCCAGAGATGTGTGACCTTCCTGGAGAATGAGTCGGAAATTCATTGCCACTTGACTAAAGTTTCCGATGAGGAGAACGGATGGGGGACTTGTGAACATTCACCGAGGCACTGCTGCATGCTAGGTGTCCCGCCAGAGCCTTCACCTCCACTCTCTCTACCATGCCCTTGCATTCTGGAAAGGTGCACATTACAGTCCCCATACCAGAGCGGAGGAAATCGGTCTTGTGGGAGGCAGAATCACTTGCCTCAAGTTGCATGATTAGTGCTACCTTTGCCTGCCTTCAAAAACAAAGCTGTTTCAAGGAGCGCTGGGGAAATGATTGGGATACCGTAGGAGCGAACTGTTTTTGTTCTCCCGATGACGATCTGTCAGCACCAGATCTGTGGGATTGACTTCCTTTTTCATGGTCTTTATCAGTGAGTGGAGCAGGCAAATTCTTCCTTTCATTATAGCTGAATCAAATGCAATGCCTAAGATAAGAATCCTGAGGAGGTCACAATATGGTCAAAAATACCTGACTGCACTCCACATATCTGGTCTGCTTTTGCATATGCTTTACCCGGTAAAGGACTCTCAGGAGTTTTCATCAAGACAATTGCTCCTTGAAATTGTCCCCTCGACACGTACTGGAAATCGCGTGTCAGGCTGGGATTATGTATTTTAGAACAAGAGGAAGCCTGCACTCCAAGTCCAAGCTCTGCAATAGCACACAGAGTTTAACTCAAGAAACACGAGGGAGCCTTACAAAAGTCCTAACAGCTACTCACATCAATGTCGAGATCAGGCAGAGAAGATTTGGAAGGAGGGATTACTTGCCTATTGCTGATGTATCAAATGGACACAAACTTGGTGTCTTGAGCAGCACAAATTTAGTATCTGACACTTCTGCTTGCCATAGGTCCAACATGGGTCTATGGGGCTAAAATCAAAGTGTGGGTGGGAATGCGATCCTTCTCGAGGTACGAGGAATTCGATGCAAGCCCTGCCTTTTCCGTCTTCTGGAGCCCGCTCCGATCCCGTGCCTCATGACCCTGCATCCTTCTCACCCCGGCTTCCATCCTAGCCTTCCCTCACCAATCACCCTCTCTTCCTTCCAAGGGCCCTTCTCGTAAAATCGGGCCCACCCAGGTAATCCACGAGAAACAACCCCTCCTGAGATCCTTAATCTAATTCCATCGGCTCTATGTCTACAGCCCTCTACTGTAACCTACTCGCAGTTGATTAGGACATGCACATCTCGGACAGGCCTTTTTTCTACCTACAACATGAAGTTTCATATGCCCACATCTAATGATTTGAAAATCGTGTGGGATGGTAAACCCAAAGGAAAGGAAGGCTTAGTCCTTCTCAAGGATACATGTCGAAAATTCTCTGAGACATGTTGAAAATTCTCCGAGACATGTGAGGAAGGTTCTGAGATTACAATATTGACAACATGGAGCATTCTAAGGCTTTTTAGGAACATCCACCGTCCTTGTGTTTGTTGCTTCAGTATCTTCTCATAGCTCAGTCAGGCTGTTGGAGTATTTTGCACATGGATTGCAAACTCTCACTAACCTCGTCACCTCCCGAAGTAATTCTATGAAAGCATTGAAGTCGAAATCTGAAAAATCCCTGAAGCGTGCACCATAGAAATCTGCACTCATCTCTATGGTAGGGTTTTCACTTGAGGAACATCAATACTTCTCAGTTTTCATTCACTGATTTCATGAATGATGGGAAGTGACTTGATGGCCACCCAATTTTCCCATCACAACTTTCTCTAGTGTTAGAAGAACATGATATTATTGTCCTCTTTCTTCCTTTCTTGAAGACATACAGAAATTAGTAAAAAGAACCTAGGGAAATGTTCTCTATGAAATATAGACACAATGCATTTTTGGACAAATGGAGCTGAGAAGAGAGGTACAGACTTGGAGTACCGATCGGAAAACTTTATCATTGGAATTGAAACATCTCAGAAAATTGATTGCAATGAACACACTCGCTGTCAACACTTGCAGGATCTCCTCAAAATGATGCAGGAAGAAACACGTCAGACCCTCGATATCAACATTACTGAGAAATCAAATGAAAACTGAATGAATGTCGTATTCAGCTTCAGAAAGAAGAGAAGAGAAAGAAAGTCAGAGAAAGAAGAATTAATTGTCAAAACGTTAGAAGGAAACGGAGAAGAGACAATGGAAATTCAGAAAATGAACATACGAAATGTAGGAAATCAACAGAAGAAAAGTCGGTGCTTTCTAAAATCTTATTCCTTACATCAATAAGCCCCTGATCAAATTCCTCAGGAGGAAAAACAAGACAATTTCAAATGATGTCATGAATGAAAGGAGGCATCGATATACACATGTCGTTATAAATATATGTCCGCATTGACAGAGAATGTTGGATAAATGCAGCTGGAAAGTGAGGACACTGGATCCCACATACACAACCGGCATGGAAATCTAGTCCAAGAGGAATACAGAACTGAAATGTACTCGACAACTTTAAAACTCATGGAAGAAAAGACACATGAACATCTCTTAGACCTGGAGGTAGAAAAACACTTCTTCACTACAAACTAAAGCAATTATTCCTTCCAGAAAAAGATCACCCAAAAAGGTAATTTTAACATACACTGTGTGTGTTTATGAATCCCCACGTCAATAAAAGTGAAAAATGAACTTACAAGCTAGAGAAGGATTTATTAATTCAGATACAAATAAAAACATTTGTATCAATGGGGAAAATATTGTACATGTCCTACTCCCTCTGTCTTTTTTTTTTTTTTTTTGAAACAAACTTTGTGAGACCAAATTTCATATTACCAAGGAAGCACCACCAACTGGAAATCTCATATGGCCATAAACATAAGTGGCACATGAACAAATGAATTAATGTGCAACCTGGTTACTCTGGAGGAAAAGGCAAAGCTAGGACAAATCGGGGTTCGTACACGTAGTTCACCTGATGAAAACAAACCGCCTTAGGTACCTTTGGAAAAATAGAAATGGTAAAATGACAACATTAGTGTGGATGAAACGAGGACGGGAATCCTTCTCAGCTTCTCTCCATTTGCTCCTAATTGCTACACTCTCCTCTTCAGGTTCCTGTCACTAATTCTGCGAAACATTTCAGGATTTTCTCATTTTGCACTACATGCCATTGTAGAGAATTTTGCCACATAATGGTCATTCAATAAATACTGGTGAGATGAAGGATGGAATAAGTGACCGCACACAGGTTGTACAACGAGACATCCCAGCCTTATGCTGTCCTCAACGTGCATCTCAGTTGGAGCCAAGACTTGCCATATGACCTGGGATTCACAATTGGCATGGGGGTACTTGAAACATAAGGCTGGGTCTTGTACTCTGTCCAGAGGCTCTTTTCTCAGTCCTCTGCTTCTCTTCCATTTTACCCACCTTATTTCCATCCCGCTCAAATGGAACAATGGTTAAAACCTCGAGGACAGAACACTAGTTGTTCACTACACCATACAGTTGCTAACAACTGTAAGACCTTTCAAATGTTTAAATCTCTACCTGTTGACTGCAGAGCTACCAAGCCTACATGGAATTTGAAGGCCGGCCTTGACAAACAGAGGATATGACAGAAGAAGGTGCCATTTGGTGCCTGTTGTGTACCCAGCATAGAGGAACCTGAACTGAGACTTCAGAAGGCGAGCCCCTTGTTGAAGTTCACTTGCCTTACAAAAAGTTCTGCATGGCAGGCATGTGAGGAAAGGACTGGTCTTCTCAATACAGGGTCCCAGCACAACTGAACCTCCAGCCCCCTTAAAAGAAATGATGGTTCTCTATCACGTTCCACACACACAATACTCCCAGCAATTGGTGCAGAGAACAAATCCAGGGGTCACACACACATAGGTAAAAATGGTAAGGCGATGACATTTCTAGGATGCCATATGGGATAATGTTCACATGACCTTGGGACCGTCTTCCAGTATGCTACACTAGAAACATGATCAGCACCTCACAAGTGTCCAGGGAGCACAGGGAACGTTGCTCAAACTTCTCAGCCCAAGAGAACTTCAAAATGTAACCACACAGACGTACTACTAAAGATATACACAACCAGAACGGCTCACATTCAAGTGTGCAAAGAACAGGTGCAGAGGACACATAAGGCAGTGACAATTACAAGATACAGCATCTCCTTCAGAAAGCTGTTCTGAACTCTCATCGAAGGTGGACCATATGCACAATTCAAAATGCCAAAATGTCACTCCAAGAAAATATCCCACAGAAATGCGGGCACATGAAGACCAAGATGTAGACTACAATACTGCTAGGAGCATTACTCCCAGAATCCCCTAGTGAGGGACAAATACCCATCAAGCATAGCAGGCATCAATACATCGTGGTCCCTTCCTACAAGGATATACCCGAGACCGATGCAAATGAACAAATGACAGCTACAGGCATGAAGGTCAATAAATCCCAAACACACATCATTTGGAGCTAACGGGGCAAAACAATAAATGTACCTGCCATAAACTTGCATTTGTATGAAATTCGAAAGTTGGCTACCTTTGGTATTAGAGCATCTAGATCCCTTAAGCAGGAAGAAAAGGATAGCGTTAAGCAGGGTCATGAAGGAAGCCACCTGACTGCACGTTGAGCTCTGTTTCCTGACATGAATGAAGAACGCGCTCTTCCTTGTGTCATAATCGGTCAAGCTAGACATTAACTGTGTACACGGCTCTTTCAACTCTGATTATATGTCAATTGCAGTTTGAATGAAGGTACCTGAGGTGTCATCACGTGGCATATAATTTGCTTCTTTATGGACACAAATAGTGTACCGGTTGGGTGTCCCACAAGAGGTTACTGGTCCTGCTGCTCAACACGGTTGTGGACATAAAGAGGTGGATGCTTTTGGAATCCCAGTTTCTTGCCTCTTCCTCTATCGTCCTGCTTTTGGTGACGATTTGTTTGGGAAACTGATCATGCTCACCACCCTCGGCTCATGCACCCCTTCCTCCAACTGGGAAAACCTGTGCCAGGGTTGCTTCGCGTGGACACAGCAATTATCATGCACCTCAGTAATCAGGCTTTTCTGAGCGAGCACATGGAGACCCAGCTATGGATTCCACAGGCTCAGTGTGAACATATCAGCATCAAGCCCCTCCCCAGCGACACTTCCCACTCTCCCTACAGCCAAAGAATCAAGCTGCCAAAGATGACTGCTCTGACACTACTCCGGCCAAAGGAACAATCATCACCTGACGAGATGATGGTCACAGCAAACGCCACGCTGCTGAGGATGCCTACCAATATTTCCATGGACTGATACACGGTGAACCACTTAGAGCATGACCTTCAAAAGACTTCTCATATTTGGGGAACAACCGTTTCCTTGGGCCATTTCCCTAGTGACCACGGAAAACAAACACCAACACGGAAAAGTCCTGCTCATTGGTCCCTACATGGGGGGGTCCAGAGTATAAAAGCCCCAGAATAGAAGGAGTCCTCACAATCTGGGAATCACACTTCCGAACAGAAGCCCACCCTCCACACCTGACACCATGACCTGCTGCTGCTGCCCTTGCTGCCAGCCCACCTGCTGTGGGTCCTGCTGCTGCCAACCTTGCTGCTGCCACAACTGCTGCTGCCATCACTGCTGTCACAACTCCTGCTGCAGGAACTGCTGCTGCCGCCACTGCTGTTGCTGCAGTCCTTGCTGTGGCTGCGGCTGTGGCTGCGGCGGCGGCTGCGGCTGCGGCTGCGGCTGCTCGCCCTGCTGCCACCACGGTGGCTGTGGCTGTGGCTGCTGCCAGCCTTGCTGCTGCTGCTGCTGCTGCCCATCTTGCTGCTGCTGAACCACCTGCTGCACACTCACCACCCACCGCAGGCCTCTTTCCTCAGCCCTTGTGTCCAACTTCCTGTTCCTGCCAGAATCTTCCTCCCTAAGCTCTGCTGACAATCACCATGCTCACACCGACCATTCTCCTCCCATTCTTCCTCCAATACTTGTGAATCTTCGGAAGGCACGCACGTGACAATCCTTCCATCTTACTCTTCCTCATTACCTCTTGCTCAGTGAGCCAGGCACTGCTCAGCTCCAGTGCATTGACATGGCTTCGTGGTCTCAACATCGGGAAAGTGATCGTCGGCTTTTGCCTCTACGGAAACTTAAAAGCAGAAAATCTCTTCCGACTGGCTGTGGATCCCTCTGTCACGATCAATACTGAGCGTCTTCTTAGATGCAAGCATTGCATTTCAAAACTCCTGCGGAGTTACTGAACTCTCCCATGTTCCCATTAATTGTCTTCCTACCTCACCTTTTCGAATAAAATTGGTGTTCTCCTGCAACTCTATGTCAAGTTTTCCATTTTGTTGGTTGTTTCGTGGGTTGGTTGGTGGGCTGGTGGGTGTGTTGGTTGATTGGGTGGTGGGGTGGGTGTTTGGTGGTGTGGTCACTTGGTTGGTGAGTCGGTGGGTTGGTTGGTTGGTTTAGAGCAGTGTTTTTCTCAGACTGACTTTGGAGTCAAATTTTACGTTTATTACCTCATTCAAATCACACAACGGCCCTACATGTTGAGCCCAGCTAAGGATACCACTCCCGTTTTGATGATGGGGAAAAGACTTGCTGTGCAGCCAGTCATCCAAAGAAGCTGACCTGTGCCGGGGTTCTTTGATTCCAAGGCAAGGGCACTTGCTTTTTTCTCAATCTTTCTTTTTTTCTTTTTTCTGTTCATACTTTTTATTTCTCTACAAGTACATATGCCCCTGTCGACTTGTCACAGAAAAGGTGGACATTTGGAGTAGCTTCTCTAACATTAGGACTAATTATCCCTTTCATCTATTAACCCTTTTCTGTCTACCGAGCTCTTCCCAAGTACTCCTCCCCGCTCTGTGACCAATAGGCACTGCCTTTCAGCATTCTCATCTATGAAGGGAGCCTCACACCTTCTCTGCATTCTGCTAGGACACTGGTACAACACCTCACTGAGAAATACTATGAGCACCATTGGTGTACCTTCCCTGCCCTTGCCCTGGGCAACCGCTCTATTGCTCTCATGGAATTGGCATCCTGGTCTCACTGCATTCATCTTAAGAGACATCGGAATGGGCAATGACCCTAGCGGCACCCATGCTTGGGCCTTGATTCCTGACCTCCTGAACTTTGAGCCCCTTTGGTTTCTGGACATGAATGTTGCGTGGAGAGAAGGTAAGTCAGTACACGGTCCTGAGAATTAGGTTACCCATGCAATGGGCATATTTCCTGTGATCCATTCACAAACTCTGGGCCATAAAACAACTTTCTGTGTTCTCTGAGATGAAGACAATTAAGTGGAAATATAAAATCAAACTCAGAGTTTTCAGGAAAAAGAGAGATCTAGATGGAATTCAACTAGGAAAAGGAAGGATGCACTCTTCAAAGTCAAGATGGACGGGCCTTGGGTTGGTTCCCGAAGGGTGGAACCTGGATCGTCCGTAGAAAAACCCATTGATACAGAGAAATGCCAAGGCACGCTCGGCAGGACAAGGGCTCATACAGCTCTGGGCAAAAATATAGAGGTTTCCTCTCCGGCCTCTTTCTTAATGAGAGATGGAATGGTGCTTCTGGTGGGTTCACCACTCGATGAGCCAGAGATGTGTGACCTTCCTGGAGAATGAGTCGGAAATTCATTGCCACTTGACTAAAGTTTCCGATGAGGAGAACGGATGGGGGACTTGTGAACATTCACCGAGGCACTGCTGCATGCTAGGTGTCCCGCCAGAGCCTTCACCTCCACTCTCTCTACCATGCCCTTGCATTCTGGAAAGGTGCACATTACAGTCCCCATACCAGAGCGGAGGAAATCGGTCTTGTGGGAGGCAGAATCACTTGCCTCAAGTTGCATGATTAGTGCTACCTTTGCCTGCCTTCAAAAACAAAGCTGTTTCAAGGAGCGCTGGGGAAATGATTGGGATACCGTAGGAGCGAACTGTTTTTGTTCTCCCGATGACGATCTGTCAGCACCAGATCTGTGGGATTGACTTCCTTTTTCATGGTCTTTATCAGTGAGTGGAGCAGGCAAATTCTTCCTTTCATTATAGCTGAATCAAATGCAATGCCTAAGATAAGAATCCTGAGGAGGTCACAATATGGTCAAAAATACCTGACTGCACTCCACATATCTGGTCTGCTTTTGCATATGCTTTACCCGGTAAAGGACTCTCAGGAGTTTTCATCAAGACAATTGCTCCTTGAAATTGTCCCCTCGACACGTACTGGAAATCGCGTGTCAGGCTGGGATTATGTATTTTAGAACAAGAGGAAGCCTGCACTCCAAGTCCAAGCTCTGCAATAGCACACAGAGTTTAACTCAAGAAACACGAGGGAGCCTTACAAAAGTCCTAACAGCTACTCACATCAATGTCGAGATCAGGCAGAGAAGATTTGGAAGGAGGGATTACTTGCCTATTGCTGATGTATCAAATGGACACAAACTTGGTGTCTTGAGCAGCACAAATTTAGTATCTGACACTTCTGCTTGCCATAGGTCCAACATGGGTCTATGGGGCTAAAATCAAAGTGTGGGTGGGAATGCGATCCTTCTCGAGGTACGAGGAATTCGATGCAAGCCCTGCCTTTTCCGTCTTCTGGAGCCCGCTCCGATCCCGTGCCTCATGACCCTGCATCCTTCTCACCCCGGCTTCCATCCTAGCCTTCCCTCACCAATCACCCTCTCTTCCTTCCAAGGGCCCTTCTCGTAAAATCGGGCCCACCCAGGTAATCCACGAGAAACAACCCCTCCTGAGATCCTTAATCTAATTCCATCGGCTCTATGTCTACAGCCCTCTACTGTAACCTACTCGCAGTTGATTAGGACATGCACATCTCGGACAGGCCTTTTTTCTACCTACAACATGAAGTTTCATATGCCCACATCTAATGATTTGAAAATCGTGTGGGATGGTAAACCCAAAGGAAAGGAAGGCTTAGTCCTTCTCAAGGATACATGTCGAAAATTCTCTGAGACATGTTGAAAATTCTCCGAGACATGTGAGGAAGGTTCTGAGATTACAATATTGACAACATGGAGCATTCTAAGGCTTTTTAGGAACATCCACCGTCCTTGTGTTTGTTGCTTCAGTATCTTCTCATAGCTCAGTCAGGCTGTTGGAGTATTTTGCACATGGATTGCAAACTCTCACTAACCTCGTCACCTCCCGAAGTAATTCTATGAAAGCATTGAAGTCGAAATCTGAAAAATCCCTGAAGCGTGCACCATAGAAATCTGCACTCATCTCTATGGTAGGGTTTTCACTTGAGGAACATCAATACTTCTCAGTTTTCATTCACTGATTTCATGAATGATGGGAAGAGACTTGATGGCCACCCAATTTTCCCATCACAACTTTCTCTAGTGTTAGAAGAACATGATATTATTGTCCTCTTTCTTCCTTTCTTGAAGACATACAGAAATTAGTAAAAAGAACCTAGGGAAATGTTCTCTATGAAATATAGACACAATGCATTTTTGGACAAATGGAGCTGAGAAGAGAGGTACAGACTTGGAGTACCGATCGGAAAACTTTATCATTGGAATTGAAACATCTCAGAAAATTGATTGCAATGAACACACTCGCTGTCAACACTTGCAGGATCTCCTCAAAATGATGCAGGAAGAAACACGTCAGACCCTCGATATCAACATTACTGAGAAATCAAATGAAAACTGAATGAATGTCGTATTCAGCTTCAGAAAGAAGAGAAGAGAAAGAAAGTCAGAGAAAGAAGAATTAATTGTCAAAACGTTAGAAGGAAACGGAGAAGAGACAATGGAAATTCAGAAAATGAACATACGAAATGTAGGAAATCAACAGAAGAAAAGTCGGTGCTTTCTAAAATCTTATTCCTTACATCAATAAGCCCCTGATCAAATTCCTCAGGAGGAAAAACAAGACAATTTGAAATGATGTCATGAATGAAAGGAGGCATCGATATACACATGTCGTTATAAATATATGTCCGCATTGACAGAGAATGTTGGATAAATGCAGCTGGAAAGTGAGGACACTGGATCCCACATACACAACCGGCATGGAAATCTAGTCCAGGAGGAATACAGAACTGAAATGTACTCGACAACTTTAAAACTCATGGAAGAAAAGACACATGAACATCTCTTAGACCTGGAGGTAGAAAAACACTTCTTCACTACAAACTAAAGCAATTATTCCTTCCAGAAAAAGATCACCCAAAAAGGTAATTTTAACATACACTGTGTGTGTTTATGAATCCCCACGTCAATAAAAGTGAAAAATGAACTTACAAGCTAGAGAAGGATTTATTAATTCAGATACAAATAAAAACATTTGTATCAATGGGGAAAATATTGTACATGTCCTACTCCCTCTGTCTTTTTTTTTTTTTTGAAACAAACTTTGTGAGACCAAATTTCATATTACCAAGGAAGCACCACCAACTGGAAATCTCATATGGCCATAAACATAAGTGGCACATGAACAAATGAATTAATGTGCAACCTGGTTACTCTGGAGGAAAAGGCAAAGCTAGGACAAATCGGGGATCGTACACGTAGTTCACCTGATGAAAACAAACCGCCTTAGGTACCTTTGGAAAAATAGAAATGGTAAAATGACAACATTAGTGTGGATGAAACGAGGACGGGAATCCTTCTCAGCTTCTCTCCATTTGCTCCTAATTGCTACACTCTCCTCTTCAGGTTCCTGTCACTAATTCTGCGAAACATTTCAGGATTTTCTCATTTTGCACTACATGCCATTGTAGAGAATTTTGCCACATAATGGTCATTCAATAAATATTGGTGAGATGAAAGATGGAATAAGTGACCGCACACAGGTTGTAAAATGAGACATCCCAGCTTTATGCTGTCCTCAACGTGCATCTCAGTTGGAGCCAAGACTTGCCATATGACCTGGGGTTCACAATTGGCATGGGTGTACTTGAAACATAAGGCTGGGTTTTGTACACTGTCCAGATGCTCTTTTCTCAGTCCTCTGCTTCTCTTCCATTTTACCCACCTTCTTCCATCCTGCTCAAATACAGCAATGGTTAAAAACTCTAAGATCCAACATGAGGGGTTCACCACACCATGCAGCTGCTAACAACTATGAGATCTTTCAAATGTTTAAGTCTCTATCTGTCGATTGCCGAGCTACCAAGCCTACTCAGAAGTTGAAGGCCGGCCTTGACACACAAAGGATACTACAGGAGAGGAAGTTGGCCCTTGGTGCCTGTTCTGTGCCCAGAATAGAGGACCCAGAATGGAGACATCGGAAGGAGAGCCCCTCGTGGAAGTTCACCTGCTTTACAAAAACGTCTGCACGGCACGTGTGTAGGGAAAAGACTGGTCTCTTCAATTCATGGTCTCAGCACAACTGAACTTTCAGCCCCATTAAAAGAAACCATGGGTCTCCTTCACATTCCACACACAAAAGAATTCCAGAAACATTGGACAAAGAACAAATCCAGGAATCATGCACACGTACATAAAAATGGTAAGGCGAAGACATTTCTAGGAAAACATAGGGGATGATGTTTACATGACCTTAAGACTGTCGTCCAGTATACTCACAAGAAACATGATCCGCACCTCACAAAACAGAGCACCTCACAAAACAGGGAACGTTACTCAAACTCATCAGTCCAAGAGAACTTCAAAATGTATCCATATTGACATACTACTAAATACACACACGACCAGAACGGCCGGCATTCAAGTGTGCAAATATCAGGAATGGAGGACACATAAGGCAGTGACAACTATAAGATGCAGGAACACTTTCAGAGAGCTGTTTTGGACTCTCCTCGAAGGTGGACCATATTCACAATTCAAAATGCCAAAATGTCACTCCAAGAAAATATCCCACAGAAATGCATGCACCCGAAGAACAATTGTAGACTGCAATACTCCCGGGAGCATTATTCCCAGAAGCCCCCAACGCGGTACAAAATCCCATCAAGCGTAGCAGGCATCAATACATCGTTGTCCCTTCCTACAAGGATATACCCGAGACCACAGGAAGTGAACAAATGACGGCTACAGGCACGAAGGTCAATAAATCTCACACACATCATTTGGAGCCAAAGAAGACAAACAAAAAGTATACATGCCATAAAATCGCATTTGTATAAAATTCAAAATTCCGCTACCTTCCGTATCAGAACACCTAGATCCCTTAAGCACGAAGAGAAGGATAGCGCTAAGGAGAATCATGAGGGGAGCCACTTGCCTACGCATTGAGCTCTATTTCCTGACACGAAGGATGAATGGACTCTTCCTCGTGTCGTAATCAGTCAAGCCATACATTAATGGTGTACACAGCTCTTTCAACTCCGATCATGTGTCAACTTCAGTTTGGATGAAGGTACCTGAGGTGTCATCACGTGGCATATAATTTGCTCCTTTTATGGACACAAATAATGTGCCGGTAGGGCGTCCCACCACACGTTACTGATCCTGCTGCTCAACAGGGTTACGGACTTAAAAGAGGTGGGTGTTTTTGGAATCCCGGTGTCTTGCCTCTTCCTCTATCGTCCTGCTTTTGGCGATGATTTGTTGGTGAAAATGATCATGCTCACCACCCTCGGCTCCTGCACCCCTTGCTCCAACTGGGATGAACTGTGCCATGGTGGCTGCTGGTGAACGCAGCAGTTATTGTACACCTCAATGATCAGGCTCTTCAGAGCGAGCACATTGAGACCCAGCTATGGATTCCACATGGTTGCTGTGAGCATATCAGCATCATGCCCCTCCCGTGGGACACTTCCCACTCTCCCTACAGCCAAAGAAACAAGCTGGCAAAGACGACTGCTCTGACACTCCCCAGGAAACAGGACCTATCACCTGACCAGAGGATGAGCACAGCAAACACCACGCTGCTCAGGATGTCTACAAATCTTTCCAAGGACTTCTCATATTTAGAGAACCACATTTTCCCTGGGCCATTTCCCTAGGGACCACGGTCAACAAATTCCAAGAAGGAAAAGTCCTGCTCATTGGTCCCTACATGGGTGGGGAGGGGGGTCCAGTGTATAAAAGCCCCAGAAGAGAGGGAGTCCTCACCATCTGGGAATCACACTCCTGAACAGAAGCCCACCCTCCACACCTGACACCATGACCTGCTGCTGCTGCCCTTGCTGCCAGCCCACCTGCTGTGGGTGCGGCTGCTGCCAACCTTGCTGCTGCCGCAACTGCTGCTGCCATCACTGCTGTCACAACTCCTGCTGCAGGAACTGCTGTTGCCGCCACTGCTGTTGCTGCAGTCCTTGCTGTGGCTGCGGCTGTGGCAGCGGCTGTGGCTGCGGCTGTGGCTGCGGCTGCTCACCCTGCTGCCACCATGGTGGCTGCGGGTGCGGCTGCTGCCAGCCTTGCTGCTGCTGCCCATCTTGCTGCTGCTGATCCACCTGCTGCACGCCTAACACCCACCGCAGGCCTCTTTCCTCAACCCTTTTGTCCAACTTCCTGTTCCTGCCAGAAACTTGCTCCCTGAGCTCTGCCGACAATCACCATGCTCACACCGACCGTTTCCTCCCCTTCTTCCTGCAATGCTTGTGAATCTTCAGAAGGGACGCACGTGACAATCCTTCCACCTTTCACTTCCTCATTTCCTCTTGCTCAGTGAGCCAGGGACTGCTCATCTCCAGCACATTGACATGCTTTCCTGGTCTCAACATCGGGAAAGTGATCGTCAGCTTTTGCCTCTATGGAACGTTAAAAGCGGAAAATCTCTTCCGACTGGCTGTGGATCACTCTGTCACGATCAATACTGAGCATCTTCTTAGATGCAAGCATAGCATTTCAAAACTTCTGCCAAGTTACTTAACTCTGTCATGTTCACTGGAACTGTCTTCCTAGCTCAACTTTTCTAATAAAATTGGTGTTCTCCTGCAATCCTATGTCGTTTCCATTTTGTTGTTTGTTTCGCTTGGTTGGTTTGTTGGTGGGTGGGTGGGTGGGTGGGTGGGTGGGTGAGTTGGCTGTTTGATGGGTTGGTGGGTGGATTGGTGGGTTGGTGGATTGGTTGGTGGGTTGGATGGTGGGTTGGGTGTTTGGTGGTGTGGTCGTTTGGTTGGTGAGTCGGTGGGTTGGTTGGTTGGTTTCTAGCAGTTCTCTTCTGTGCCTCAATTTGGAGTTATGTTTTACGTTTTTTATCTCATTCAAATCTCACAATGGCCCTTCCTGTTTTGCACAGCCAAGGACAGCACTCCCATTTTGATGATGGGAAAAAGATTTGCCATGCAGCTCTTCATCAAAAGAAGCAGATCTGTGCTTGGTTCCTTTGATTCCAAGGAAAGGGCACTTGCTTTCTTCTTTGTCTTTCTCGTTTTCCTCGTTTTGTTCGTATTTTTCAGGTCTCTTCAAGTCGATATGCACTGTCGATTTGTCACAGGAAAGATGGACATTTGGAGTAGCTTCTCTAACGTTAGGAGTCGTTATAGCTTTCATCTACTAACACTTTTCTGTCTACGAGCTCTTCCTAAATACTCCTCCCCGCACTGTGACCAATAGACACTGCCTTTCAGCATTCACATCAGTGAAGGGAGCATTTCACCTTCTCCACCTTCTGGAAGGCCACTGGTACAATCCGTCATGAAGGAGTAAGAGGAACATCATTGGTGTACCTGGCCCTGCCCTTGCCTTGCGCAACCTCTCTTTGGATGTCATGGAACTGGCACCCTGTTGTCACTGCATTCATCTGAAGAGACTTTGGAATGAGCAATCACCCTAGCGGCAACCAAGCTCGGGCCTTGATTCCTGACCTCCTGAGCGCTGAGCGCATTTGGTTTCCTGACATGAACGTTGTATGAATAGAAGATAAATCAGTACACGGTCCTGAGAATTAAGGCACCCATGCAACAAGCATATTCCCTGTGATCCGTTCAGAAACTCTGGGCCCCAAAAGAACATAAAACAACTTTCTGTGTTCTATGAGATGAAGACAATTCAGCGGAAAATAAAATCAAACTCAGAGTTTTCAGGAAAAAGAGGAAAGTAGATGGAAGTCAACTAGGAAAAGGAAAAACACACTCTTCAAAGTCCAAATGGGCATTAGGTTGGCTCCCAAACGGAACCTGGGTCCTCGGAAGGAAAACTAACTGATAAAGAGAATTACCAAGGCATGCTCAGCAGGACAAGGGTGCTTTCAGCTCTGGGCAAAAATGAAGAGGTTTCCCCTATGGCAACCTTCTTAATGAGAGATGGAACGGTGCTTCTGTTGAGTTCACCGCTCAATGGGCCAGAGATGTGTGAACTTCCAGAAGTACGAGCCAGAAATTCATTGCCTCATAACTAAAGTGTCGGATGAGAAGAAGGGATGGGGGGTATGCAAACATTTGCTGAGGGCCTCGTGCGTGCTATGTGTCCAGCCACAGTCGTCAACTCCACTCTCTCTACCATGACCATGAATCCCCGAAAGGTGCACATTCCTGCCCCCATTATCAGAGCTGAGTAAATCAGCCTTGAAGGAGGGTAAATCACTTGCCGCAAGTTGCATGGATAATGCTACCTTTGCCTGGCTTCAAAGAAAAGGCTGTTTCAGGGAGCACTGGGGAAATGATTGGGATGTCATTGAAGCGGTCTGTTTCTGTACTCGCGATGACGATCTGTCACTACCAGCTCCTGTGTGATTGACTTCCTTTTCCATGGACTTCATCCCTGAGCGGAACAGGCAAATTCTTCCTTTCATTTTAGTTGAATCGAAAGCAATGGCTAAGATAAGAATGCTGAGGAGGTCCCAATACAGTCGCACATACCTGGCTGCACTCCAGGTATCCGGTCTGGTTTTGCCCATGCTTTACCCGGGAAAGAATGCTCAGGAGTTTTCATCAAGAGAATTGCTCTTTGAAAATCTCCCCTCTACACATTCTAGAAATAGCATGTCCGGTTGGGATTATGTATTCTAGAACAAGAGGAAGCCTGCACTTCAAGTCCAAGCTCAGCAATAGCACTCATAGTTTAACTCAAGAAGCACGAGGGAGTCTTACAAGAGTCCTAACAACTACTCACATCAATGTCAAGTTCAGGCACAGAAGACTTGGACGGGAGGATGACTTTCCTTTTGCTGCTGTAACAAATGGCCAGGAACTTGGTGTCTTAAGCAGCCCAACTTTAGAATCTTACACTTCTGGTTGTCATGGGTCCAACATGGGTCTGTGGGGCTAAAAGCAAAGTGTGGCTGGGAATGCATTCCTTCTCGGGGTAGAAGAAAATCAATCCAAGCCTCTGCCTTTTCCAGTTTCTGGAGCCTGCTCCCATCCCTTGCCTCATCACCCTGAATCCTTCTCACCCTGGCTTCCACCCTATCATTCCCTCACAAATCACCCTCTCTTCCTTCCAAGGCCCCTCTCATAAAATTGGGCCCACACAGATAGTCCAGGAGACACCGCCCCTCCTAAGATCCTTCATCAAATTGCATCGGCTCTTTGTCTACAGCCCTCTACTATAACCTACTCACAGGAGATTAGGACATGCACATCTTGGACAGGCCATTATTCCGCCTACGACACGAAACGTAATATGCCCACATCGAACTGATTTGAAAATTGCGTGGGACAGCCGAAACTTAAAGGAAAAGAAGGCTTGGTCCTTCTCAAAGGAACGCGCAGAAAATTCTCCAACACAGGTGAAGAAATTCCAGAGTTTACAATATTTACAACATTGAGCATTCTAAGGCTCTTTCGGAACATCCACGGTCCTTGCATTGGCTACCTCAGTATCTTCTCATAGCTCAGTCGGGCTGTTGGAGTGTGTTCCCCATGGATTGCAAGCACTCACTAACCTGGTCACCTCGCGAAGTAATTCTATGGAAGCATTGAAGGTGAAATCTGAAAAACCATAGAAATCTGCATTCCTGTCTATGGTAGGGTTTTCCCTTGAGGAAAGCCAAAACTTCTCGGCTTCTCAAACCTTAATTTCATGAATGAGGGGAAGTGATTTGATGGCCACCCAATTTTCCCACCACAATTTTCTTGGGCGTTACCAGAACATGATACTATTGACCCCTTTCTTCCTTTCTTGAAGACGTACAGAAATTCTTAACAGGAAAGTAGGGGAATGTTCAGTATGAAAAGCAGACACCATACGTATTGGAATGAATGGATCTGAGAAGAAAGGTACAGACTTGGAGTATCGATCTCAAAACTTTATCACTGCAATTGAAAGATCTCAGAAAATTAATTGCAGTGAACGCAATCCCCGTCAAAACACGCAGGATCTCCTCAAAATGATGGAGTAAGAAAAACGTCAAATGCTCGATCTCTACACGAGGGAGAAATCAAATGGAAACGGAATGAATGTCATATTCATCTTCAGAAGTCACAGAAAGAAGAGGTAACTGCCAAAATGGAAGGAGGAAGGACATAGGTGACAATGTAAATTCGGAAAATGAACATACAAAATGAAGGAAATCAGCAGAGGAAAAGTTAGTACTTTCTAAAATCTCTTTCCTTACACCAATAAGCCTCTGATAAAATTCATGGAGGAAAAATAAGACAATTTGAAATGATGTCATGAATGAAAGAATCCATCGATATATACATATAGGTATAAATATGTGTCCGCATTCACAGACAAGGTTGGACACATGCAGCTGGAAAGTGAGGAAGCTGGATCACACATACACGACCGATGTGCAAATCTAGTCCAAGTGGACTACAGAAATAAAATATACTCAACAACATTAACACTCATAGAAGAAAATACACACGAATATCTCTTTGACCTTGAGGTAGAAAAAGACTTGTTAACTAAAAACAAAATCAATGATCCCTTCGAGAGAAGAACGCCTCATCGGCTAATTTTAACATACGCAATGTGTGTTTGTGGTACCCCACGTCAATAAAAGTGGTAATAAAATCACCTTACACATGGAAGGAGGATTCAGTAATTCATATACAGATAAAAGAATTAGTATCAACGGGAAAAGTATTGTACATGTCCTGTTCTCTCTTCCGGTTTTTGGAAAGAAAGCACCTGAAACCAAATGACATATTGCCAGGAAGACACAACCAACTGGAAATCTCACTTGGAGATAAACCTATGTGCCACATGAACATGTGAAGTAATGTGCAACCTGCTTACTCTGGAGGAAAACGCCAAGCTGTCCCCAATCAGGTACCCTCCACATAGTTCACTGGACGAAAACCTCCTGTTTTAGGTGCCTTTGTAAAACAAGAAATGGTAAAATGACAACATTACTGTGGATGAAACTAGGGCGGGAATCCTTCTCAGCATCTCACCATTTGCTCCTAATTGCAATGCTCTGCTCCTCCGGTTCCTGTCACTGATTCTGCGAAACATTTCCAGGTTTTCTCGTTTGCCACTACATGCCAATTTTGCCACATAATGGTCATTCAATAAATACTGGTGAAATGAAGGATGGAATAGATGACTGAGCGCAGGCTGTACGACGACACATCCCAGACTTATACCATCTTCAATGTGCATCTCGGTTGGAGCCAAGGCTTGCCAAATGGCTTGGGGTTCACAAATGACATGGAGGTCCTTGAAACATAAGGCTGCGTTTTGTACTCTGTTGACATGCTCTTTTTTCAGTCCTCTGTTTCTCTTCCATTTTACCCACCTTCTTCTTCCATCCTGCTCAAACAGAGCAATGGTTAAAAACTCGAAGATCCAACATGAGGGGTTCATGACACCATGCACTTGCTCACAACTATGAGATCTTGCAAATGTTTAAATCTCTATCTGTCGATTGCCGAGCTACCAAGCCTACTCGGAAGTTGAAGGCCGGCCTTGACACACAAAGGATACTACAGGAGAGGAAGTTGGCCCTAGGTGCCTGTTCTGTGCCCAGAATAGAGGACCCAGAAGGGAGACATCGGAAGGAGAGCCCCTCGTGGAAGTTCACCTGCCTTACAAAAAAGTCTGCACGGCACGTGTGTGGGGAAAAGACTGGTCTCTTCAATTCATGGTCTCAGCACAACTGAACTTTCAGCCCCATTAAAAGATACCATGGGTCTCCTTCACATTCCACACACAAAAGAATTCCAGAATCATTGGACAAAGAACAAATCCAGGAGTCATGCACACGTACATAAAAATGGTAAGGCGAAGACATTTCTAGGAAAACACGGGGGATGATGTTTACATGACCTTCAGACTGTCATCCAGTATACTACACAAGAAACATGATCCGCACCTCACAAAACAGAGCACCTCACAAAACAGGGAACGTTACTCAAACTCATCAGTCCAAGAGAACTTCAAAATGTATCCATATTGACATACTACTAAATACACACACGACCAGAAGGGCTGGCATTCAAGTGTGCAAATATCAGGAATGGAGGACACATAAGGCAGTGACAACTATAAGATGCAGGAACTCTTTCAGAGAGCTGTTTTGGACTCTCCTCGAAGGTGGACTATATGCACAATTCAAAATGCCAAAATGTCACTCCAAGAAAATATCCCACAGAAATGCATGCACCCGAAGAACAATTGTAGACTGCAATACTCCCGGGAGCATTATTCCCAGAAGCCCCTAACGAGGGACAAATACCCATCAAGCATAGCAGGCATCAATACATCGTTGTCCCTTCCTGCAAGGATATACCCGAGACCACAGGAAGTGAACAAATGACGGCTACAGGCACGAAGGTCAATAAATCTCACACACATCATTTGGAGCCAAAGAAGACAAACAAAAAATATACATGCCATAAAATCGCATTTGTATAAAATTCAAAATTCCGCTACCTTCCGTATCAGAACACCTAGATCCCTTAAGCAGGAAGAGAAGGAAAGCGCTAAGGAGAATCATGAGGGGAGCCACTTGCCTTCGCATTGAGCTCTATTTCCTGACACGAATGATGAATGGACTCTTCCTCGTGTCGTAATCAGTCAAGCCATACATTAATGGTGTACACGGCTCTTTCAACTCCGATCATGTGTCAACTTCAGTTTGGATGAAGGTACCTGAGGTGTCATCACGTGGCATATAATTTGCTCCTTTTATGGACACAAATAATGTGCCGGTTGGGCGTCCCACCACACGTTACTGATCCTGCTGCTCAACAGGGTTACGGACTTAAAAGAGGTGGGTGTTTTTGGAATCCCGGTGTCTTGCCTCTTCCTCTATCGTCCTGCTTTTGGCGATGATTTGTTGGTGAAAATGATCATGCTCACCACCCTCGGCTCCTGCACCCCTTGCTCCAACTGGGATGAACTGTGCCATGGTGGCTGCTGGTGAACGCAGCAGTTATTGTACACCTCAATGATCAGGCTCTTCAGAGCGAGCACATTGAGACCCAGCTATGGATTCCACATGGTTGCTGTGAGCATATCAGCATCATGCCCCTCCCGTGGGACACTTCCCACTCTCCCTACAGCCAAAGAAACAAGCTGGCAAAGACGACTGCTCTGACACTCCCCAGGAAACAGGACCTATCACCTGACCAGAGGATGAGCACAGCAAACACCACGCTGCTTAGGATGTCTACAAATCTTTCCAAGGACTTCTCATATTTAGAGACCCACTTTTTCCCTGGGCCATTTCCCTAGGGACCACGGTCAACAAATTCCAAGAAGGAAAAGTCCTGCTCATTGGTCCCTACATGGGTGGGGAGGGGGGTCCAGTGTATAAAAGCCCCAGAAGAGAGGGAGTCCTCACCATCTGGGAATCACACTCCTGAACAGAAGCCCACCCTCCACACCTGACACCATGACCTGCTGCTGCTGCCCTTGCTGCCAGCCCACCTGCTGTGGGTGCGGCTGCTGCCAACCTTGCTGCTGCCGCAACTGCTGCTGCCATCACTGCTGCCACAACTCCTGCTGCAGGAACTGCTGTTGCCGCCACTGCTGTTGCTGCAGTCCTTGCTGTGGCTGCGGCTGTGGCAGCGGCTGTGGCTGCGGCTGTGGCTGCGGCTGCTCACCCTGCTGCCACCATGGTGGCTGCGGGTGCGGCTGCTGCCAGCCTTGCTGCTGCTGCCCATCTTGCTGCTGCTGATCCTCCTGCTGCACGCCTAACACCCACCGCAGGCCTCTTTCCTCAACCCTTTTGTCCAACTTCCTGTTCCTGCCAGAAACTTGCTCCCTGAGCTCTGCCGACAATCACCATGCTCACACCGACCGTTTCCTCCCCTTCTTCCTGCAATGCTTGTGAATCTTCAGAAGGGACGCACGTGACAATCCTTCCACCTTTCACTTCCTCATTTCCTCTTGCTCAGTGAGCCAGGGACTGCTCATCTCCAGCACATTGACATGCTTTCCTGGTCTCAACATCGGGAAAGTGATCGTCAGCTTTTGCCTCTATGGAACGTTAAAAGCGGAAAATCTCTTCCGACTGGCTGTGGATCACTCTGTCACGATCAATACTGAGCATCTTCTTAGATGCAAGCATAGCATTTCAAAACTTCTGCCAAGTTACTTAACTCTGTCATGTTCACTGGAACTGTCTTCCTAGCTCAACTTTTCTAATAAAATTGGTGTTCTCCTGCAATCCTATGTCGTTTCCATTTTGTTGTTTGTTTCGCTTGGTTGGTTTGTTGGTGGGTGGGTGGGTGGGTGGGTGGGTGGGTGAGTTGGCTGTTTGATGGGTTGGTGGGTGGATTGGTGGGTTGGTGGATTGGTTGGTGGGTTGGATGGTGGGTTGGGTGTTTGGTGGTGTGGTCGTTTGGTTGGTGAGTCGGTGGGTTGGTTGGTTGGTTTCTAGCAGTTCTCTTCTGTGCCTCAATTTGGAGTTATGTTTTACGTTTTTTATCTCATTCAAATCTCACAATGGCCCTTCCTGTTTTGCACAGCCAAGGACAGCACTCCCATTTTGATGATGGGAAAAAGATTTGCCATGCAGCTCTTCATCAAAAGAAGCAGATCTGTGCTTGGTTCCTTTGATTCCAAGGAAAGGGCACTTGCTTTCTTCTTTGTCTTTCTCGTTTTCCTCGTTTTGTTCGTATTTTTCAGGTCTCTTCAAGTCGATATGCACTGTCGATTTGTCACAGGAAAGATGGACATTTGGAGTAGCTTCTCTAACGTTAGGAGTCGTTATAGCTTTCATCTACTAACACTTTTCTGTCTACGAGCTCTTCCTAAATACTCCTCCCCGCACTGTGACCAATAGACACTGCCTTTCAGCATTCACATCAGTGAAGGGAGCATTTCACCTTCTCCACCTTCTGGAAGGCCACTGGTACAATCCGTCATGAAGGAGTAAGAGGAACATCATTGGTGTACCTGGCCCTGCCCTTGCCTTGCGCAACCTCTCTTTGGATGTCATGGAACTGGCACCCTGTTGTCACTGCATTCATCTGAAGAGACTTTGGAATGAGCAATCACCCTAGCGGCAACCAAGCTCGGGCCTTGATTCCTGACCTCCTGAGCGCTGAGCGCATTTGGTTTCCTGACATGAACGTTGTATGAATAGAAGATAAATCAGTACACGGTCCTGAGAATTAAGGCACCCATGCAACAAGCATATTCCCTGTGATCCGTTCAGAAACTCTGGGCCCCAAAAGAACATAAAACAACTTTCTGTGTTCTATGAGATGAAGACAATTCAGCGGAAAATAAAATCAAACTCAGAGTTTTCAGGAAAAAGAGGAAAGTAGATGGAAGTCAACTAGGAAAAGGAAAAACACACTCTTCAAAGTCCAAATGGGCATTAGGTTGGCTCCCAAACGGAACCTGGGTCCTCGGAAGGAAAACTAACTGATAAAGAGAATTACCAAGGCATGCTCAGCAGGACAAGGGTGCTTTCAGCTCTGGGCAAAAATGAAGAGGTTTCCCCTATGGCAACCTTCTTAATGAGAGATGGAACGGTGCTTCTGTTGAGTTCACCGCTCAATGGGCCAGAGATGTGTGAACTTCCAGAAGTACGAGCCAGAAATTCATTGCCTCATAACTAAAGTGTCGGATGAGAAGAAGGGATGGGGGGTATGCAAACATTTGCCGAGGGCCTCGTGCGTGCTATGTGTCCAGCCACAGTCGTCAACTCCACTCTCTCTACCATGACCATGAATCCCCGAAAGGTGCACATTCCTGCCCCCATTATCAGAGCTGAGTAAATCAGCCTTGAAGGAGGGTAAATCACTTGCCGCAAGTTGCATGGATAATGCTACCTTTGCCTGGCTTCAAAGAAAAGGCTGTTTCAGGGAGCACTGGGGAAATGATTGGGATGTCATTGAAGCGGTCTGTTTCTGTACTCGCGATGACGATCTGTCACTACCAGCTCCTGTGTGATTGACTTCCTTTTCCATGGACTTCATCCCTGAGCGGAACAGGCAAATTCTTCCTTTCATTTTAGTTGAATCGAAAGCAATGGCTAAGATAAGAATGCTGAGGAGGTCCCAATACAGTCGCACATACCTGGCTGCACTCCAGGTATCCGGTCTGGTTTTGCCCATGCTTTACCCGGGAAAGAATGCTCAGGAGTTTTCATCAAGAGAATTGCTCTTTGAAAATCTCCCCTCTACACATTCTAGAAATAGCATGTCCGGTTGGGATTATGTATTCTAGAACAAGAGGAAGCCTGCACTTCAAGTCCAAGCTCAGCAATAGCACTCATAGTTTAACTCAAGAAGCACGAGGGAGTCTTACAAGAGTCCTAACAACTACTCACATCAATGTCAAGTTCAGGCACAGAAGACTTGGACGGGAGGATGACTTTCCTTTTGCTGCTGTAACAAATGGCCAGGAACTTGGTGTCTTAAGCAGCCCAACTTTAGAATCTTACACTTCTGGTTGTCATGGGTCCAACATGGGTCTGTGGGGCTAAAAGCAAAGTGTGGCTGGGAATGCATTCCTTCTCGGGGTAGAAGAAAATCAATCCAAGCCTCTGCCTTTTCCAGTTTCTGGAGCCTGCTCCCATCCCTTGCCTCATCACCCTGAATCCTTCTCACCCTGGCTTCCACCCTATCATTCCCTCACAAATCACCCTCTCTTCCTTCCAAGGCCCCTCTCATAAAATTGGGCCCACACAGATAGTCCAGGAGACACCGCCCCTCCTAAGATCCTTCATCAAATTGCATCGGCTCTTTGTCTACAGCCCTCTACTATAACCTACTCACAGGAGATTAGGACATGCACATCTTGGACAGGCCATTATTCCGCCTACGACACGAAACGTAATATGCCCACATCGAACTGATTTGAAAATTGCGTGGGACAGCCGAAACTTAAAGGAAAAGAAGGCTTGGTCCTTCTCAAAGGAACGCGCAGAAAATTCTCCAACACAGGTGAAGAAATTCCAGAGTTTACAATATTTACAACATTGAGCATTCTAAGGCTCTTTCGGAACATCCACGGTCCTTGCATTGGCTACCTCAGTATCTTCTCATAGCTCAGTCGGGCTGTTGGAGTGTGTTCCCCATGGATTGCAAGCACTCACTAACCTGGTCACCTCGCGAAGTAATTCTATGGAAGCATTGAAGGTGAAATCTGAAAAACCATAGAAATCTGCATTCCTGTCTATGGTAGGGTTTTCCCTTGAGGAAAGCCAAAACTTCTCGGCTTCTCAAACCTTAATTTCATGAATGAGGGGAAGTGATTTGATGGCCACCCAATTTTCCCACCACAATTTTCTTGGGCGTTACCAGAACATGATACTATTGACCCCTTTCTTCCTTTCTTGAAGACGTACAGAAATTCTTAACAGGAAAGTAGGGGAATGTTCAGTATGAAAAGCAGACACCATACGTATTGGAATGAATGGATCTGAGAAGAAAGGTACAGACTTGGAGTATCGATCTCAAAACTTTATCACTGCAATTGAAAGATCTCAGAAAATTAATTGCAGTGAACGCAATCCCCGTCAAAACACGCAGGATCTCCTCAAAATGATGGAGTAAGAAAAACGTCAAATGCTCGATCTCTACACGAGGGAGAAATCAAATGGAAACGGAATGAATGTCATATTCATCTTCAGAAGTCACAGAAAGAAGAGGTAACTGCCAAAATGGAAGGAGGAAGGACATAGGTGACAATGTAAATTCGGAAAATGAACATACAAAATGAAGGAAATCAGCAGAGGAAAAGTTAGTACTTTCTAAAATCTCTTTCCTTACACCAATAAGCCTCTGATAAAATTCATGGAGGAAAAATAAGACAATTTGAAATGATGTCATGAATGAAAGAATCCATCGATATATACATATAGGTATAAATATGTGTCCGCATTCACAGACAAGGTTGGACACATGCAGCTGGAAAGTGAGGAAGCTGGATCACACATACACGACCGATGTGCAAATCTAGTCCAAGTGGACTACAGAAATAAAATATACTCAACAACATTAACACTCATAGAAGAAAATACACACGAATATCTCTTTGACCTTGAGGTAGAAAAAGACTTGTTAACTAAAAACAAAATCAATGATCCCTTCGAGAGAAGAACGCCTCATCGGCTAATTTTAACATACGCAATGTGTGTTTGTGGTACCCCACGTCAATAAAAGTGGTAATAAAATCACCTTACACATGGAAGGAGGATTCAGTAATTCATATACAGATAAAAGAATTAGTATCAACGGGAAAAGTATTGTACATGTCCTGTTCTCTCTTCCGGTTTTTGGAAAGAAAGCACCTGAAACCAAATGACATATTGCCAGGAAGACACAACCAACTGGAAATCTCACTTGGAGATAAACCTATGTGCCACATGAACATGTGAAGTAATGTGCAACCTGCTTACTCTGGAGGAAAACGCCAAGCTGTCCCCAATCAGGTACCCTCCACATAGTTCACTGGACGAAAACCTCCTGTTTTAGGTGCCTTTGTAAAACAAGAAATGGTAAAATGACAACATTACTGTGGATGAAACTAGGGCGGGAATCCTTCTCAGCATCTCACCATTTGCTCCTAATTGCAATGCTCTGCTCCTCCGGTTCCTGTCACTGATTCTGCGAAACATTTCCAGGTTTTCTCGTTTGCCACTACATGCCAATTTTGCCACATAATGGTCATTCAATAAATACTGGTGAAATGAAGGATGGAATAGATGACTGAGCGCAGGCTGTACGACGACACATCCCAGACTTATACCATCTTCAATGTGCATCTCGGTTGGAGCCAAGGCTTGCCAAATGGCTTGGGGTTCACAAATGACATGGAGGTCCTTGAAACATAAGGCTGCGTTTTGTACTCTGTTGACATGCTCTTTTTTCAGTCCTCTGTTTCTCTTCCATTTTACCCACCTTCTTCTTCCATCCTGCTCAAACAGAGCAATGGTTAAAAACTCGAAGATCCAACATGAGGGGTTCATGACACCATGCACTTGCTCACAACTATGAGATCTTGCAAATGTTTAAATCTCTATCTGTCGATTGCCGAGCTACCAAGCCTACTCGGAAGTTGAAGGCCGGCCTTGACACACAAAGGATACTACAGGAGAGGAAGTTGGCCCTAGGTGCCTGTTCTGTGCCCAGAATAGAGGACCCAGAAGGGAGACATCGGAAGGAGAGCCCCTCGTGGAAGTTCACCTGCCTTACAAAAAAGTCTGCACGGCACGTGTGTGGGGAAAAGACTGGTCTCTTCAATTCATGGTCTCAGCACAACTGAACTTTCAGCCCCATTAAAAGATACCATGGGTCTCCTTCACATTCCACACACAAAAGAATTCCAGAATCATTGGACAAAGAACAAATCCAGGAGTCATGCACACGTACATAAAAATGGTAAGGCGAAGACATTTCTAGGAAAACACGGGGGATGATGTTTACATGACCTTCAGACTGTCATCCAGTATACTACACAAGAAACATGATCCGCACCTCACAAAACAGAGCACCTCACAAAACAGGGAACGTTACTCAAACTCATCAGTCCAAGAGAACTTCAAAATGTGTCCATATTGACATACTACTAAATACACACACGACCAGAAGGGCTGGCATTCAAGTGTGCAAATATCAGGAATGGAGGACACATAAGGCAGTGACAACTATAAGATGCAGGAACTCTTTCAGAGAGCTGTTTTGGACTCTCCTCGAAGGTGGACTATATGCACAATTCAAAATGCCAAAATGTCACTCCAAGAAAATATCCCACAGAAATGCATGCACCCGAAGAACAATTGTAGACTGCAATACTCCCGGGAGCATTATTCCCAGAAGCCCCTAACGAGGGACAAATACCCATCAAGCATAGCAGGCATCAATACATCGTTGTCCCTTCCTGCAAGGATATACCCGAGACCACAGGAAGTGAACAAATGACGGCTACAGGCACGAAGGTCAATAAATCTCACACACATCATTTGGAGCCAAAGAAGACAAACAAAAAATATACATGCCATAAAATCGCATTTGTATAAAATTCAAAATTCCGCTACCTTCCGTATCAGAACACCTAGATCCCTTAAGCAGGAAGAGAAGGAAAGCGCTAAGGAGAATCATGAGGGGAGCCACTTGCCTTCGCATTGAGCTCTATTTCCTGACACGAATGATGAATGGACTCTTCCTCGTGTCGTAATCAGTCAAGCCATACATTAATGGTGTACACGGCTCTTTCAACTCCGATCATGTGTCAACTTCAGTTTGGATGAAGGTACCTGAGGTGTCATCACGTGGCATATAATTTGCTCCTTTTATGGACACAAATAATGTGCCGGTTGGGCGTCCCACCACACGTTACTGATCCTGCTGCTCAACAGGGTTACGGACTTACAAGAGGTGGGTGTTTTTGGAATCCCGGTGTCTTGCCTCTTCCTCTATCGTCCTGCTTTTGGCGATGATTTGTTGGTGAAAATGATCATGCTCACCACCCTCGGCTCCTGCACCCCTTGCTCCAACTGGGATGAACTGTGCCATGGTGGCTGCTGGTGAACGCAGCAGTTATTGTACACCTCAATGATCAGGCTCTTCAGAGCGAGCACATTGAGACCCAGCTATGGATTCCACATGGTTGCTGTGAGCATATCAGCATCATGCCCCTCCCGTGGGACACTTCCCACTCTCCCTACAGCCAAAGAAACAAGCTGGCAAAGACGACTGCTCTGACACTCCCCAGGAAACAGGACCTATCACCTGACCAGAGGATGAGCACAGCAAACACCACGCTGCTTAGGATGTCTACAAATCTTTCCAAGGACTTCTCATATTTAGAGACCCACTTTTTCCCTGGGCCATTTCCCTAGGGACCACGGTCAACAAATTCCAAGAAGGAAAAGTCCTGCTCATTGGTCCCTACATGGGTGGGGAGGGGGGTCCAGTGTATAAAAGCCCCAGAAGAGAGGGAGTCCTCACCATCTGGGAATCACACTCCTGAACAGAAGCCCACCCTCCACACCTGACACCATGACCTGCTGCTGCTCCCCTTGCTGCCAGCCCACCTGCTGTGGGTGCGGCTGCTGCCAACCTTGCTGCTGCCGCAACTGCTGCTGCCATCACTGCTGTCACAACTCCTGCTGCAGGAACTGCTGTTGCCGCCACTGCTGTTGCTGCAGTCCTTGCTGTGGCTGCGGCTGTGGCAGTGGCTGTGGCTGCGGCTGTGGCTGCGGCTGCTCGCCCTGTTGCCACCATGGTGGCTGTGGGTGCGGCTGCTGCCAGCCTTGCTGCTGCTGCCCATCTTGCTGCTGCTGATCCACCTGCTGCACACCTAACACCCACCGCAGGCCTCTTTCCTCAACCCTTTTGTCCAACTTCCTGTTCCTGCCAGTAACTTGCTCCCTGAGCTCTGCCGACAATCACCGTGCTCACACCGACCATTCTCCTCCCCTTCTTCTTGCAATGCTTGTGATTCTTCAGAAGGGACGCACGTGACAATCCTTCCACCTTTCACTTCCTCATTTCCTCTTGCTCAGTGAGCCAGGGACTGCTCATCTCCAGCACATTGACATGCTTTCCTGGTCTCAACATCGGGAAAGTGATCGTCAGCTTTTGCCTCTATGGAACGTTAAAAGCGGAAAATCTCTTCCGACTGGCTGTGGATCACTCTGTCACGATCAATACTGAGCATCTTCTTAGATGCAAGCATAGCATTTCAAAACTTCTGCCAAGTTACTTAACTCTGTCATGTTCACTGGAACTGTCTTCCTAGCTCAACTTTTCTAATAAAATTGGTGTTCTCCTGCAATCCTATGTCGTTTCCATTTTGTTGTTTGTTTCGCTTGGTTGGTTTGTTGGTGGGTGGGTGGGTGGGTGGGTGAGTTGGCTGTTTGGTGGGTTGGTGGGTGGATTGGTGGGTTGGTGGATTGGTTGGTGGGTTGGATGGTGGGTTGGTTGTTTGGTGGTGTGGTCGTTTGGTTGGTGAGTCGGTGGGTTGGTTGGTTGGTTTCTAGCAGTTCTCTTCTGTGCCTCAATTTGGAGTTATGTTTTACGTTTTTTATCTCATTCAAATCTCACAATGGCCCTTCCTGTTTTGCACAGCCAAGGACAGCACTCCCATTTTGATGATGGGAAAAAGATTTGCCATGCAGCTCTTCATCAAAAGAAGCAGATCTGTGCTTGGTTCCTTTGATTCCAAGGAAAGGGCACTTGCTTTCTTCTTTGTCTTTCTCGTTTTCCTCGTTTTGTTCGTATTTTTCAGGTCTCTTCAAGTCGATATGCACTGTCGATTTGTCACAGGAAAGATGGACATTTGGAGTAGCTTCTCTAACGTTAGGAGTCGTTATAGCTTTCATCTACTAACACTTTTCTGTCTACGAGCTCTTCCTAAATACTCCTCCCCGCACTGTGACCAATAGACACTACCTTTCAGCATTCACATCAGTGAAGGGAGCATTTCACCTTCTCCACCTTCTGGAAGGACACTGGTACAATCCGTCATGAAGGAGTAAGAGGAACATCATTGGTGTACCTGGCCCTGCCCTTGCCTTGCGCAACCTCTCTTTGGATGTCATGGAACTGGCACCCTGTTGTCATAGCATTCATCTGAAGAGACTTTGGAATGAGCAATCACCCTAGCGGCAGCCAAGCTCGGGCCTTGATTCCTGACCTCCTGAGCGCTGAGCGCATTTGGTTTCCTGACATGAACGTTCTATGAATAGAAGATAAATCAGTACACGGTCCTGAGAATTAAGGTACCCATGCAACGAGCATATTCCCTGTGATCCGTTCAGAAACTCTGGGCCCCAAAAGAACATAAAACAACTTTCTGTGTTCTATGAGATGAAGACAATTCAGCGGAAAATAAAATCAAACTCAGAGTTTTCAGGAAAAAGAGGAAAGTAGATGGGAGTCAACTAGGAAAAGGAAAAACGCACTCCTCAAAGTCCAGATGGGCATTAGGTTGGCTCCCAAATGGAACCTGGGTCCTCGGAAGGAAAACTAACTGATAAAGAGAATAACCAAGGCATGCTCAGCAGGACAAGGGTCCTTTCAGCTCTGGGCAAAAATGAAGAGGTTTCCCCTATGGCCACCATCTTAATGAGAGATGGAACGGTGCTTCTGGTGAGTTCACCGCTCAATGGGCCAGAGATGTGTGAACTTCCAGAAGTACGAGCCAGAAATTCATTGCCTCGTAACTAAAGTGTCGGATGAGAAGAAGGGATGGGCGGTATGCAAACATTTGCCGAGGGCCTGGTGCGTGCTATGTGTCCAGCCACAGTCGTCATCTCCACTCTCTCTACCATTACCATGAATCCCCAAAAGGGGCACATTCCTGCCCCCATTATCAGAGCTGAGTAAATCAGCCTTGAACGAAGAAAAATCACTTGCCTCAAATTGCATGGATAATGCTACCTTTGCCTGGCTTCAAAGAAAAGGCTGTTTCAGGGAGCACTGGGGAAATGATTGGGATGTCATTGAAGCGGTCTGTTTCTGTACTCGCGATGACGATCTGTCACTACCAGCTCCTGTGTGATTGACTTCCTTTTCCACGGTCTTCATCCCTGAGCGGAGCAGGCAAATTCTTCCTTTCATTTTAGTTCAATCAAAAGCAATGGCTAAGATACGAATGCGGAGGAGGTCCCAATACAGTCGCACATACCTGGCTGCACTCCAGGTATCCGGTCTGGTTTTGCCCATGCTTTTCCCGGGAAAGAATGCTCAGGAGTTTTCATCAAGAGAATTGCTCTTTGAAAATCTCCCCTCTACACATTCTAGAAATAGCATGTCCGGTTGGGATTATGTATTCTAGAACAAGAGGAAGCCTGCACTTCAAGTCCAAGCTCTGCAATAGCACTCATAGTTTAACTCAAGAAGCATGAGGGAGTCTTACAAGAGTCCTAACAACTACTCACATCAATGTCGAGTTCAGGCACAGAAGACTTGGACGGAAGGATGACTTTCCTTTTGCTGCTGTAACAAATGGCCAGGAACTTGGTGTCTTAAGCAGCCCAACTTTAGAATCTTACACTTCTGGTTGTCATAGGTCCAACATGGGTCTGTGGGGCTAAAAGCAAAGTGTGGGTGGAAATGCATTCCTTCTGGGGGTAGAAGAAAATCAATCCAAGCCTCTGCCTTTTCCAGTTTCTGGAGCCTGCTCCCATCCCTTGCCTCATCACCTTGCATCCTTATCACCCCGGCTTCCACCCTATCATTCCCTCACAAATCACCCTCTCTTCCTTCCAAGGCCCCTCTCATAAAATTGGGCCCACACAGATAGTCCAGGAGACACCGCCCCTCCTAAGATCCTTCATCAAATTGCATCGGCTCTTTGTCTACAGCCCTCTACTATAACCTACTCACAGAAGATTAGGACATGCACATCTTGGACAGGCCATTATTCCGCCTACGACACGAAACGTAATATGCCCACATCGAACTGATTTGAAAATTGTGTGGGACAGTCGAAACTTAAAGGAAAAGAAGGCTTGGTCCTTCTCAAAGGAATGTGCAGAAAATTCTCAAACACAGGTGAAGAAATTCCAGAGTTGACAATATTTACAACATTGAGCATTCTAAGGCTCTTTAGGAACATCCACGGCCCTTGCATTGGCTACCTCAGTATCTTCTCATAGCTCAGTCAGGCTGTTGGAGTATGTTCCACATGGATTGCAAGCACTCACTAACCTGGTCACCTCGCGAAGTAATTCTATGGAAGCATTGAAGGTGAAATCTGAAAAACCATAGAAATCTGCATTCGTGTCTATGGTAGGGTTTTCCCTTGAGGAAAGCCAAAACTTCTCGGCTTCTCAAACCTTAATTTCATGAATGAGGGGAAGTGATTTGATGGCCACCCAATTTTCCCACCACAATTTCCTTGGGCGTTACAAGAACATGATACTATTGACCCCTTTCTTCCTTTCTTGAAGACGTACAGAAATTCTTAACAGGAAAGTAGGGGAATGTTCAGTATGAAAAGGAGACACCATACGTATTGGAATGAATGGATCTGAGAAGAAAGGTACAGACTTGGAGTATCGATCTCAAAACTTTATCACTGCAATTGAAAGATCTCAGAAAATTAATTGCAGTGAACGCAATCCCCGTCAAAACACGCAGGATCTCCTCAAAATGATGGAGTAAGAAAAACGTCAAATGCTCGATCTCTACACGAGGGAGAAATCAAATGGAAACGGAATGAATGTCATATTCATCTTCAGATGTCACAGAAGGAAGAGGTAAATGCCAAAATGGAAGAAGAAAAGACATAGGTGACAATGTAAATTCGGAAAATGAACATACAAAATGAAGGAAATCAGCAGAGGAAATGTTAGTACTTTCTAAAATCTCTTTCCTTACACCAATAAGCCTCTGATAAAATTCATGGAGGAAAAATAAGACAATTTGAAATGATGTCATGAATGAAAGAATCCATCGATATATACATATAGGTATAAATATGTGTCCGCATTCACAGACAAGGTTGGACACATGCAGCTGGAAAGTGAGGAAACTGGATCCCACATACACGACCGATGTGCAAATCTAGTCCAAGTGGACTACAGAAATAAAATATACTCAACAACATTAACACTCATAGAAGAAAATACACACGAATATCTCTTTGACCTTGAGGTAGAAAAAGACTTCTTAACTAAAAACTAAATCAATGATCCCTTCGAGAGAAGAACGCCTCATCGGCTAATTTTAACATACGCAATGTGTGTTTGTGGTACCCCACGTCAATAAAAGTGGTAATAAAATCACCTTACACATGGGAGGAGGATTCAGTAATTCATATACAGATAAAAGAATTAGTATCAACGGGAAAAGTATTGTACATGTCCTGTTCTCTCTTCCGGTTTTTGGAAAGAAAGCACCTGAAACCAAATGACATATTGCCAGGAAGACACAACCAACTGGAAATCTCACTTGGAGATAAACCTATGTGCCACATGAACATGTGAAGTAATGTGCAACCTGCTTACTCTGGAGGAAAACGCCAAGCTGTCCCCAATCAGGTACCCTCCACATAGCTCACTGGATGAAAACCTCCTGTTTTAGGTGCCTTTGGAAAACAAGAAATGGTAAAATGACGACATTACTGTGGATGAAAGTAGGGCGGGAGTCCTTCTCAGTTTCTCACCATTTGCTCCTAATTGCAATGCTCTGCTCCTCAGGTTCCTGTCACTGATTCTGCGAAACATTTCCAGGTTTTCTCGTTTGCCACTACATGCCAATTTGGCCACATAATGGTCATTCAATAAATACTGGTGAAATGAAGGATGGAATAGATGACTGAGCGCAGGCTGTACGACGACACATCCCAGACTTATACCACCCTCAATGTTCATCTCGGTTGGAGCCAAGGCTTGCCAAATGGCTTGGGGTTCACAAATGACATGGAGGTCCATGAAACATAAGGCTGCGTTTTGTACTCTGTCGACATGCTCTTTCTTCAGTCCTCTGTTTCTCTTCCATTTTACCCACCTTCTTCCATCCTGCTCAAACAGAGCAATGGTTAAAATCTGGAAGATCCAACATGAGGGGTTCACGACACCATGCAGTTGCTCACAACTATGAGATCTTGCAAATGTTTAAATCTCTATCTGTCGATTGCCGAGCTACCAAGCCTACTCGGAAGTTGAAGGCCGGCCTTGACACACAAAGGATACTACAGGAGAGGAAGTTGGCCCTAGGTGCCTGTTCTGTGCCCAGAATAGAGGACCCAGAAGGGAGACATCGGAAGGAGAGCCCCTCGTGGAAGTTCACCTGCCTTACAAAAAAGTCTGCACGGCACGTGTGTGGGGAAAAGACTGGTCTCTTCAATTCATGGTCTCAGCACAACTGAACTTTCAGCCCCATTAAAAGAATCCTTGGGTCTCCTTCACATTCCACACACAAAAGAATTCCAGAAACATTGGAAAAAGAACAAATCCAGGAATCATGCACATGTACATAAAAATGGTAAGGCGAAGACATTTCTAGGAAAATATAGGGGATGATGTTTACATGACCTTCAGACTGTCGTTCAGTATACTACACAAGAAACATGATCCGCACCTCACAAAACAGAGCACCTCACAAAACAGGGAACGTTACTCGAACTCATCAGTCCAAGAGAACTTCAAAATGTGTCCATATTGACATACTACTAAATACACACACGACCAGAAGGGCTGGCATTCAAGTGTGCAAATATCAGGAATGGAGGACACATAAGGCAGTGACAACTATAAGATGCAGGAACTCTTTCAGAGAGCTGTTTTGGACTCTCCTCGAAGGTGGACTATATGCACAATTCAAAATGCCAAAATGTCACTCCAAGAAAATATCCCACAGAAATGCATGCACCCGAAGAACAATTGTAGACTGCAATACTCCCGGGAGCATTATTCCCAGAAGCCCCTAACGAGGGACAAATACCCATCAAGCATAGCAGGCATCAATACATCGTTGTCCCTTCCTGCAAGGATATACCCGAGACCACAGGAAGTGAACAAATGACGGCTACAGGCACGAAGGTCAATAAATCTCACACACATCATTTGGAGCCAAAGAAGACAAACAAATATATACATGCCATAAAATCGCATTTGTATAAAATTCAAAATTCCGCTACCTTCCGTATCAGAACACCTAGATACCTTAAGCAGGAAGAGAAGGATAGTGCTAAGGAGAATCATGAGGGGAGCCACTTGCCTACGCATTGAGCTCTATTTCCTGACACGAATGATGAATGGACTCTTCCTCGTGTCGTAATCAGTCAAGCCATACATTAATATTGTACACAGCTCCTTCAACTCCGATCATGTGTCAACTTCAGTTTGGATGAAGGTACCTGAGGTGTCATCACGTGGCATATAATTTGCTCCTTTTATGGACACAAATAATGTGCCGGTTGGGCGTCCCACCGCACGTTACTGATTCTGCTGCTCAACAGGGTTACGGACTTAAAAGAGGTGGGTGCTTTTGGAATCCCGGTGTCTTACCTCTTCCTCTATCGTCCTGCTTTTGGCGATGATTTGTTGGTGAAAATGATCATGCTCACCACCCTCGGCTCCTGCACCCCTTGCTCCAACTGGGATAACCTGTGCCATGGTTGCTGCAGGTGAACGCAGCAGTTATTGTACACCTCAATGATCAGGCTCTTCAGAGCGAGCACATTGAGACCCAGCTATGGATTCCACATGGTTGCTGTGAGCATATCAGCATCATGCCCCTCCCATGGGACACTACACACTCTCCCTACAGCCAAAGAAACAAGCTGGCAAAGACGACTGCTCTGACACTCCCCAGGAAACAGGACCTATCACCTGACCAGAGGATGAGCACAGTAAACCCCACGCTGCTCAGGATGTCTACAAATCTTTCCAAGGACTTCTCATATTTAGAGACCCACTTTTTCCCTGGGCCATTTCCCTAGGGACCACGGTCAACAAATTCCAAGAAGGAAAAGTCCTGCTCATTGGTCCCTACATGGGTGGGGAGGGGGGTCCAGTGTATAAAAGCCCCAGAAGAGAGGGAGTCCTCACCATCTGGGAATCACACTCCTGAACAGAAGCCCACCCTCCACACCTGACACCATGACCTGCTGCTGCTGCCCTTGCTGCCAGCCCACCTGCTGTGGGTGCGGCTGCTGCCAACCTTGCTGCTGCCGCAACTGCTGCTGCCATCACTGCTGTCACAACTCCTGCTGCAGGAACTGCTGTTGCCGCCACTGCTGTTGCTGCAGTCCTTGCTGTGGCTGCGGCTGTGGCAGCGGCTGTGGCTGCGGCTGTGGCTGCGGCTGCTCGCCCTGCTGCCACCATGGTGGCTGTGGGTGCGGCTGCTGCCAGCCTTGCTGCTGCTGCCCATCTTGCTGCTGCTGATCCACCTGCTGCACACCTAACACCCACCGCAGGCCTCTTTCCTCAACCCTTTTGTCCAGCTTCCTGTTTCTGCGAGAATCTTCCTCCCTAAGCTCTGCTGACTATCACCGTAGTCACTCCGACCATTTCCTCCCCATTTTCCTGCAATGCTTGTTATTCTTCAGAAGGGACATATGTGACAATCCTTCCATCTTTCCCTTCCTCATTTCCCCTTACTCAGTGAGCCACGGACTGCTCATCTGAAGCACATTGACATACTTTCCTGGTCTCAACATTAGGAAAGGGGTCGTAACCTTTGGCCTCTGTTGAATGTGAAAAGTGGAAAATCTCTTCCGACTGGCTGTATATCCCTCTGTAATGATCAATACTGAGCATCTTCGTAGTTGCAAACATTGCATTTCAAAACTCTTGCCACGTTACTTAACTGTCTCATGTTCTTTTTAATTGTCTTCCTATCTCAACTTTTCTAATAAAAGTGGTGTTCTCCTGAAATCCTATGTCAAGGTTTCCATTTTGTTCGTTTTTCCATGGGTTGGTTGGTCGGGTGGTGGGTTTGTTGGTTGGTTGGTTGGTTGGTGAGTCGGTCGGTTGGTTGGTTGGTTTAGAGCATTTTTTTTCTCAGATTGACTTTGGAGTCAAATTTTACATTTATCACTGTCGGGGCCAAAGAGCCCGGTTATAGCCTGCCCAGGGTCATCAAGCCCTGCCAATAGCCCTCTGACACTAAAGATATAAATGCTGTGACCTTTCCACCTTTTTCTCCTTACTGCTTGCACAGCCCTAGGTGCAGATCACCGCTGCTTTGCTTTAGATAGCTGAGAAATGTTCCATTTCCTGGAAAGAATTGCCCTGTGATTTTTCCCAGAAAACGTCTGCATAATTCCTTATCTGCTGATTCCCTCCTGCTGTCTATATAAGCTGTGACCTTCTGGCTAATAAACGAGACTTGATCAGAATACTGTCTTGTCTCCATTTCTCACGTCTCTTGTCCCATCCAATTCCCACTCCCCCCTCCAGGGTCTGCGTTGAATATCCCGCGGGTCAGGACATATCACCTCATTCAAATCACACAACGGCTCTACATGTTGAGCCCAGCTAAGGATACCACTCCCTTTTTGATGATGCTGAAAAGACTTGCTGTGCAGCCAGTCATCCAAAGAAGCTGACCTGTGCCGGGGTTCTTTGAATCCAAGGCAAGGACACTTGCTCTCAATCTTTCTTTTTCTCTTTATTTTTTTTTTCGTACTTTTTATTTCTCTACAAGTACATATGACCCTGTCGACTTGTCACAGAAAAGGTGGACATTTGGAGTAGCTTCTCTAACATTAGGACTAATTATCTATTTCATCTATTAACACTTTTATGTCTACCAAGCTCTTCCCAAGTACTCCTCCCCGCTCTGTGACCAATAGGCACTGCCTTTCAGCATTCTCATCTACAAAGACAGCCTTACACCTTCTATGCATTCTGCTAGGACACTGGTACAATCCATCACCAAGAAATACTATGAGCACCATTGGTGTATCTAGCCCTGCCCTCTTCCTTGGCCACCTCTCTTTTGATCTCATGGAATTGGCATCCTCGTCTCATTGCATTCATCTTAAGAGACACTGGAATGGGCAATGACCCTAGTGGCACCCATGCTTGGGCCTTGATTCCTGACCTCCTGAACTTTGAGCCCCTTTGGTTTCTGGACATGAATGTTGCATGGAGAGAAGTTAATTCAGTACACGGTCCTGAGAATTAAGTTACCCATGCAATGGGCACATTCCCTGTGATCCATTCATAAATTCTGGGCCACAAAACAACATAAAACAACTTTCAATGTTCTCTGAGATGATGAAAATTAAGTGGAAAAATAAAATCAAACTCAGAGTTTTCTGGAAAAAGAGAGATCTAGATGGAATTCAACTAGGAAAAGGATGGATGCACTCTTCAGTGTTAAGATGGGCAGGTATTGGGTGGGTTCCAAAAGGGAGGAACCTGGGTCGTCTGAAGAAAAACCAATTGATACAGAGAAATGCCAAGGCAGATTCATCAGGACAAGGACTCATAACGCTCTGAGCAAAAATGGAGAGGATTCCCCTACTGCCTCTTTCTTAATGAGAGATGGAACGGTTCTTCTGGTGAGTTCACCACTCGATGTGCCAGAGATGTGTGCCCTTCCTGGAGGAAGAGTCAGAAATTTATTTCCACTTTATTAATGTTTTCAATGAGAAGAAGGGATGGGGGCTTACCAACATTTGCCCAGGGCCTGCTTCATGTTAGGTGTCCAGCCTGAGCCTTCACCTCCACTCTCTGTACCATGTGCATGCATTCTGGAAAGGTGCACATTACAGCCCCCCATACCTTAGGTAAGGAAATCAGTCTTGAGGGAGGCTAAATCACTTGCCTCGGGTTGCATGATTAGTGCTACCTTTGCCTGGCTTCAAAAACAAGCTGTTCGAGGAGCACTGGGGAAACGATTGGGATATAATAGGAGCGAACTGTTTTTGTTCTCCCAATGACGATCTGTCCGCACCTGTTTCTGTGTGATTGATTTCCTCTTTCACAGTCTTCATCAGTGAGAGGAGCCGTCAAATTCTTCCTTTCACTACAGTTGAAGCAAAAGCAATGCCTAAGATAAGAATGCTGAGGAGGTCACAATTCGGTCAAAAATACTGGACTACACTCCAGATATCTTGTCTGCTTTTGCACATGCTTCACCTGGGAAAGAACGCTCAGGAGTTTTCATCAAGACAATTGCTCCTTGAAATTCTCCCCTGGACACATTCTAGAAAAAGCACTTTTACATTTTGCTTTTGTGTTTTACTCAAAGAGGAATATTGAACTTCAAGTCTATCCCCTGCAGTAGTAAGGATATTTTAACTGAAGAAGCAGGAGAGACCCTTGGAAAATTCATAATAGATACTCACATCCATGTCAAGTTCAGAAAGAGAGTTGGAAAGAAATGTCGGTTTCCTATGGCTGTTATAACGAATTACCACAAATGTCATTTAATGAAAAGCACCAATTTATTGCCTTACAGTTCTTGAGGTCAGAAGTCCACAATTAGTGTCACAGAGCTAAAATAAGGTGTGTGTGTGGATACATTCCTTCCGAGGTATTAGGAAAACAATGCATATTCGTGCCTTCCCCATCTTCTAGACCCTCCTCTCACTCCTTCCTCTGCTTCCATCCCATCACCCACTCTCGAGTCTACTTTTTTCATTCTAAATCCCTTATCATAACATTGCAACCTCCAAGAGAATCCAGGGTAACCTCCCAGTCCAAGTCCCTTAATTGAATCACCTCTGCATAGTTTCTTTATTTCTCTAAAGTGAGCTATTCATACCGGACTTGGAGAGGTCATTATTCTGCCTAAAACGTGAACTTTGATATGTTCTAGAAGTATTTGAAAAATAGTGTGGGGAGAACTTTTAAAAGCTAATGGAAAAGAAGGTTTAGTCTTTGCAAAGAAACATGAACAGAAATATTCCCAGGCACAGTAAGAGCATGCTTAAATTACAGGAATTAGAATACTCAGGATTCTGCGCTGGCCTGTGGCTCACTCGGCAGAGTGTGGTGCTGATAACATCAAGGCCACGGCTTCGGATCCTATGCAGCGATGGCTGGTTGGTTCACAGGCTGAGCGTGGTGCTGACAACACCAAGTCCAGGGTTGAGATCCCCTTACCAGTCATCTTTTTTAAAAAAAGAATACTGAGGATTCTAAGACACTCTAGGCATGTCTGTGTTCTTTCTCTTTGCTACTTCAGAATCTTCTCACAGCTCAGTCAGGCTTTTGGAGTATGTGGCTAATAGACTACAAGGTCTTATTAAACTGAAATCTACAAAATCCTTTAAACAAGTATCACAGAAACCTTCATTCTAATGAAAGTATGATTTTTTTTCATTTGAGGAACTTCAAAGCTTCTCCCCTTCTCAACCTTAATTTGATGGATATAGGGAAAATGATTAGATGGCCAACTCAGTTTTCACATCTCAATTTTGTTTTATTATAAGAACATGATACTATTAAGCTCTTTCTTCATTTCTTGAAAAGATAAATCACTGAATAACCAAAAGAAATATTTGGAATAAATAAGAGAGAGAGTATATCACAGAACAAATAGAGCTGAGAACAGAATTACTGAATTAGGATAACAGTCCTGAGGATTTTATAATAGGAATTGAAACATCTCAGAAAATGAATGGTAGGGAAAGCACTACTACACATCAAAACTTACAAGATACCATAAAAATAGTGTGTTAAGGAAAACTTTTAACCCTTCAGTATTTATACGAGTAAGAAATAAAACTGGAAAATTAATGAATTCAGTATTAATCTTAACATGTCACAAACAAAAAAATTTATTAGCAAAAAAATTTAGAAAGGAAAGGAAAAGTGAGAATGAAATAAGGAAAAATATACAACATGAAGAAAATCAACAAAATTAAAAGTTGATGCCTTCTACAACCTTATTTTACAAAATAGACTTTGATAGTACTGATCAGGAATAAAGACAAATTTCAATACTGATGTGAATGAAAGAAGGCACATACATATGGATTTCCAAGGACCGTTCAATAAATGCAGCTAGAAAGTGATGAAACTAGATCCCTTTTGCATGTCACATACAAAAATTTAGTCCAGGTGACCTAAGGATTTAAAATGAACTCAATGACATAAAAGCTCTTAGAAGAAACAATAAAGAAAAACCTTTTAGTCCTTGAGGTAGAATGCGACTTCCTAATCAAGAAAAATAAGTTGTGTCTTACAGAAAAGATTGCCTAGTTGGATTATATTACCATAAAGATTTTATGTTCAGTAAACGATATTTTAATAAATTTTAAAAAATAAGTAACACAATATTGGTATCAATGGGGAAAATATTTTACACATCAGATTATTTTAAGAAAGCACATGAAACCAAATTAAATATTAGCAATAAACCCAACCAACTGAAAATATCATATTGAGATAAACATATGTCAAATAAACATGAAGAAATGTGAACATTATTACTCTTCAGGGAAATGCAAGTCTATACCACAATCAGGTATCTTACATGCTCTTGTATTATAAGTCTTTGGAAAAATAGAATTGCTATTGTTTTTTGGGTTTTTTTCTGGTACTATGCCTGAACCTCGCCATATTGAAGGGGTCAGCCCTCACATCTAATGCAGAAAAAGTTCAAAGGGACAGATAGTTACCTGTAGAGTAGAATGTGCATGAAAAAAGCAACAGAATCCAGCTAAAGAGTGAAGAAAACACCCCAAAATGTGGAAATTTGAGATAGCAGCAGAGAAAGACAGGGGAAACTACCAACCAGGACTAGAATAGAGATTGGTGAAAGCTGAAATGCTGGGACAAGAGAAGTGGTGGGGTGGGAATTCATGACTGGTGTTCCCACCACGTACGCCTGCAAATCAGGCTGCACACTAACCATGCAGCCCTCGTGGACAGTGAGCCCAGGGTGTCTAGTTGCTAAGAGTCCTCACACCCTCCTTCCCTGGAAGCTCAGAGCACCACCCCTGAAGGGAACCACAACAGCCAATGGAGAGTAAGAGGAGAATACCAGCCACTGGGATGCACACCCTTCTTCCTCCCGGTAACTCTGAGCCCACCTGCCTCAGCAACTCCAAGCCCCCAAACCCAGTGGACAGTGAGCAGGGAATGTGCCTCTCCGTTGTGCCAGTTGCCTGCGTTCATGCCCTCCTTCCCTGAGAATTCAGAGGTCTGCCTGACACAGAGAGACTGCCAGCACCAGCAGAGACTGTGCATGGGCTGCACAAGCCACCTAGGTCCATACCCACCTTCCTTGGAAGCCCAGAATCCTGCCTGACACATTGGTCCTGCCCACAGCAGCAGAGAAAGTGCAAAGGGGAAGGTGGGACTTACTACTGCACTCACCTAGAACCAAGCATAGGACACCCAGCCTGGCTATCAATATAGAATATGTCTACAGGTAAAAGTCTTTCCCCTCAAAAACCACTCCCAAAGTTAGAAGAAGCAACTAAACCACCAGATACCCAAATACTGACACAGAGATACGAGAAGCCTGATAAAGCAGGGAAACTTGACTCCTCCAAAAGGAGATTACACTTCTCCAATACCAGACCCCAAACAATAGGAAACCGGTCAGTTAATTGCCTGGGGAAGAATCCCAAATGGCAATATTAGGGAAATTCAACATGATGTAAGAAAAATATTAAGGAAACTCAACAGTATGCAACAAAAAATTCATAGAAATCACAATGAAGTAAAAAAAAAAATCAATCCTGGACATGTATGACAAATTCATCAAACAGACAGAAAGACTAAAAAAGAAGGATGTGGAAATCCTAGACTGAAGAATTCATTCAATGAAACAAAAAATACAACCGAGAGTATAAGCAGCAGGCTGGAACAAGCAGAAGAAAGAATCCCTGAACTAGAAGATGAGCTTTTTGTTTTTGTAGTTGTTTGTTTTTCATTCATTTTTATTGAAACATAATTGATTATACATATTTGTGGGGTACAGAGCTGACTATCAGAATTTGTATACAACACGTGATGATCAAATCAGGGTAGTTAGTGTTTTTGTCATTAAAAAATGCACTCATTCTTTTTTCTTTTTTTTTATAGAAAAGATGATTGTACATATCTATGGAGTACAGAGTTGAATATCAATATCTGTGTGCAATATATGATGCTCAAATCAGGAAAACTAGTATATTCAACATTATACAATGTAACAATATTTTGTGGCCCTTTACCAATTCTTCCCATACTCCCACAGCCCTCGCTCCCTCTTTACAGCCTCTGGTGACCTCAGTTCATATTCATTCCAGGGGCTGAGATTATATCTCAATGTGGTTTTGATTTTCATTTCCGTGACGACTAGTGATGTTTAGTATTTTTCCATATATCTGTAGGCCATTTGTAAGTCTTCCTTTAGAAATGTCTTTGCATCTCCATTCCCTATTTTTTCATTGGATTATTAGTTTTTTTTATGGTTAAGTTGTTTGAGTTCTTTGTCCATTCCAGATATTAATCCCTTCTTGGATGCATACTTTCCAAATATTAACTCCCATTCTGTGGGTTGTCTTTTCACTCTGTTTATGGTCTCCTTTGCTGTGCAGAAGCTTTTTAGTTTGTTATAATCCCATTTGGTTATTTCAGGTTGTTGTTGCCTGTATTTTGGGAGCTTTATTTACAAAGTCCTTGTCCAGTCCTACATCCTGAAGTGTTTCCCCTATGGCTCCCTCTACAAGTTTTATTGTTTCAGGACTTACATTAAGGATATAATCCATTTTGAGTTGATTTTGGTATTTTTTCATTCTTCAACACACGGATATCTATTCTTCCCAGCACCATTCATTGAAGAGGCTGTCCTTTAACCCATTGATGCTCTTGGTAACTTTGTCAAGGATCAGGGGGCTGTAAATTTGTGGATTGATTTCTGGGTTCTCTATTCTATTCCATTGATCTGTGTGTTTGTTTTTATGACAATACAATGCTGTTTTGTTTACTATAACTTTGTACTATCATTTGAATTCAGGTGGTATAATTCCTATGGTATTTTTCTTTTGTCTTTTTCTTTTTCATTTTTTCTTTTTTTTTTTTTTTTTTTTGCTCAAGATTCCATTGTCTACTGGGGGTCTTATGTTGTTCTATATGAATGTTAGGATTGTTTTTTTTCTATTTCTGTAAAGAATGTCATTGGTAATCAGATGGGGATGGTATTGAATCTATAGATCACTTTAGGTAGAATGGATATTTTCACGAAGAGCAGAAGACATTAAAAACAACCACGTAGAAGGTAATGAAATGTCAGGAATAAAACAATAACTTTAAATAACAACTTGAATGTAAATGGACTGAATTCTCCACCAAAGAGACATATACTGGCTGAATCAATTTAAAAACTAGACCCAACTCTATGCTTCCAACTAAAAGTTCACCTCACCTGTAAAGACTCACACAGACTAAGAGTGAAGGGATGGAAAAACATATACCACACAAATGGAAACCAAAAACTATCAGGAATTGCCATTCCTACATTGGATAAAACGGACTTTAACCAAGAACTATAAAAAAGGCAAAGAAGTTAATGATATATTGACAAAGGGATCTCTCCAGCTATAACACTTTACAATCATAAATATGAACACACCCTACACTGGAACAACCAGATATATAAAGTAAACACTTTCACACCTAAACAGAGAAATAGAACCAATTACAAAAATATTTAGGGACCTCAGTACCCATCTCCAACACTGGACAAATCATCTACACAACAAATCAACAGAGAAACAGAGGACTTAAAGTACACTTTAGACCAAGTGGATTTCGCCGACATCTACAGGACATTTCATCAAATGACTACAGAATATCCATTCTTCTCATCAGCACATGGAACATTCTACAAGATAGATCACAGGTTAGGTCACAAATCAAGTCTCAACAATTATTTTAAAAACTGTAATCATTTCAAATAGCTTCTCAGACCACAATGGATGAAAATTAGAAACCAAAAACAAGTGAAATTTTGGAAACTGTGCTAATATGAGATAATGAAGAAACAAGCTTCTGAACGACATATGGGTCCAAGAAGAAATTAAACAGGAAATCAAAGCTTTCTTGAAACTAATGAAAATAAAGTCACATTATACCAAAACCTATGGGATACTGCAAAAGCAGTACTAAGTGAGAAGTTTATTGCAATAAATGCTAACATCAAAAGAATAGAAAGGCTTCAAATAAACAACCTAATTATACTCCTCAAAGAACACTAAAAATAGAACAATCAAATCCCAGAATTGGTAGGGGAAAAGAAATGAGTAAGATCAGATAATAACTAAATAAGATAGAGACCAAAAAACAAATACAAAAGATCAATGAAACATAAAGCTGGTTTTTTGAGAAGATAAACATAACAGATAAACCATTAGTCAGACTATGTTAAACAAGGAGAAGATCCAAATAACAAATATCAGAAATGCAAAAGGAGACATTGCAACCAATGCCACAAAAATACAGGGAATAATTGGAAACTGATATTAACAACTATCTGCCAAAATATTTGAAAACTTGGAGGAAGTGGATAAATTTCTGGATGCGTACAAACAGCCAAGACAGCATCAAAAAGAAAAAGAAAACCAGCAAAGATCAATAATGAGCAAAATGATTGAGGAAGTAAACAGCAGTCTTCCAATAAAGAAAAGCCTAGGCCCAGATGGCTTTACTCTTCAAGTCTACCAAAATACCTTTGTTTCTTCTAATTTTATTCTGTCAATATACAATGTGGTTGATTACGGTGGCCTGTTACTGAAACCCCCCTCCCTCCCCCAACTCCTCCCTCTCACCCAACAATGTCCTTTCTGTTTGCTTGTCATATCAACTTCAAGTAATTGTAGTTGTAATATCTTCTTCCCCCCTCCCCCGAAAGAATTATATTAAGTGAAATGAGTTAGGCACAGAAAGAGAAATACTACATGTTCTCACTTATTGGTTGGAGCTAAAAATTAATTAATTAATTAATTGACCATAATACCTTTAAAAAGGTATTAATACCAATGATTTTGAAACGTCCAAAAATTAAAATACAGACCATTCTCCCAAACTCATTCCTTGAGACCAGCATCAACCTGACACCAAAATCAAACAAAGTTAAAACAAAACAAAACAAAACAAAACAAAAACCTACAGGCCAATATACTTGATGAACATAGACGCAAAAATCCTCCACAAAATCTCAGCAGACAGAGTACAACAGCACATCAAAAAGACCATATATCATGGTGGAGTGGGATTGATCCCAGAGTTGCAAGATTGCTTCCACATATGCAAATCAATAAATGTGATGTGCCACATCAACAAAATCAAGGACAAAAATCATATGATTATCTCAATAGTTGCAAAAAAAGGCATTTGATGACACTCAGCATTGATTCATGATAATGACTCTCAGAAAATTAGGAACAGAAGGAAGATATCTCAACACAGTAAAAGACATGTATGACAAACCCACCACCAATATCATGCAGAATAAGGATAATCTGAAAGTTTTCCCCTTAAGAACAGCAATAAGGTTAGGATGCCCACTCTCACCACTCTTATTTAACATAGTACTGGAAGTACTGGCCAGAGCAATTAGGCAAGAGAAAGAAATAAAGAATAAAAGGCAAGAGAAAGAAATAAAAAATAATTTTCCAAATTGGAAAATATAAAGTCAAATTATCGCTGTTTGCAGATGACATGGTCCTGAACATAGAAAAACCTATAAACTCTATGAAAAGAGCTGCAATTCAGTAAAATTGCAGTATACAAAATCAGGACAGAAAAGTCTGTAGTTTTTTCACACAACAGCAATGAAATAGCAGGAAAAGAAATCAAGGAAGCAAGCCTATTTACAGTAGCTACCAATACAGCAGAATACCTAGGAATACACTTAACTGAGCAGGTAGAAGATCTCTACAATGAGAGCTACATAATATAGATGAGAGATGTGAAAAAGGACACAAAAAAATGGACATTCTATGCTCATTTATTGGTAGAATTAATGTTGTAAAAATGACCATACTACCCCAAACAATATACACATTCAATGCAATCTCTATTAAAATACCAATGACAATCTTCACAGAAATAGAAAAAACAATCCTAACATTCATAGAGTAAAACAAAAGACTCCAAATGGCCAAAGCAATCCTCAGCAACAAAATAAAAAAACAAAACAAGAGGCATTACACTACCTGACTTCAAATTATACTATAAAGCTATAGTAACCAAAACAGCATGGAACTGGCAGAAAAAGAGATACACGGAACAATGGAACAGAAGAAAGAACCCAGAAACCAACAAAGACACCAAGAACGTACATTGGTGAAAGGACAGCCTCTTCAGCGGTGGTGCTGGGATAACTGGATGTCCATGGGTAGCTAGAGCCATACCTCTCACCTTATATCAAAAGCAACTTAAAATGGATGAAAGATTAAAATATAAGACATGAAACTATAAAACTCCTAGAAGAAAACACAGAGGAAGCACTTCAGGGTGTCGGACTGATCAAAGACTTTAAGAATAACACCTCAAAAGCACAGGCAACAAATAAAAAATAAACAAATGGGATTATAGCAAACTAAAAATCTTCTGCACAGCAAAGGAAACCATCAACAGAGTGTAAAGACAACCTACAGAATGGGAGAAAAAATTTGCAAACTAAGCATCCAACAAGTGATTAATATCCAGAATATACATGGAACTCAAAAAAAATTGCAGTAAAAAAAATTAATCTGATTTAAAAACGGGAAAAGGATCTTAATCAGTATTTCTCAAAAGAAGACCTAGGTTTATGAGAAAATGCTCAACACCACTAATCATCAGGAGTATCCAAATCACAACCACATTGAGATATCATCTCACCCCAAGTAGAATGGCTATTATCAAAATGACACAGAATAACAAATTCTGGCGAGGATGCTAAGAAAGGGGAACACTTGTACCCTGTTGATGGGACTCTAAATTAGTACAACCAACATGGAAAACTGTATGCAGGTTTCTCAGACAACTACAAATAGAACCGCCATATGATCCTGCATTCCCACTGCTGGGTATATATCCAAAGGAAGGGAAATCACCATGTCAAAGGGATACCAGCACTCCTGTTCATTGCAGATCTATTTACAAGAGCCAAGATATAGAATCAACTTAAATGTCCATCAACAAACAACTGGATAAGGAAACTTTGGTAGATAAACACAATGGAATACTACTCAGCCATAAAAAAATCATTGAATTCTGTCATTTGCAGCAGCATGGATGAGCTCGAAGAAAATTATGTTAAGAGAAATAAACCAGACACAGAAAGAGAAAACCAAATGTTCAAGGAGCATAGGAAAAGTGGCACAAACATATCAGTCAACTTAAAACCATTTTTGCATATTACTCAATACATACACAAACAGAATGTCTTAAGTTCAAGAGTGAAAATATCTGGTATTGAGAACACCTAAGCCAATGGCAAAAATAAGATATATGAGTTCTTGAAACTTTTTCTAAGAAACTACTTGCAACTCTCCTCTAATGGGGTCCACAAGTCAAATTTATAACAGAGTGATTTCACTCCACTGAAAATATTCCACAGAAATGCATGCACCTAGAGACCAAGATGTAGACAAAAATATTCCCAGGTACATTTTTTCCCAAAGCATCGAATGAGGGCAAAATATTTATCTAAATAGAATGCAATAATAAATTGATGTCCTTTCTTACAATGATACAGAAAAGATAAAAGAAATGAATAAACGACTACTATATGTGAAAAAGTCACTATATCTCACCAACGTAATTTTCCCCAAAGAAGCCAAACATAAAAATATACATGCCATACAATTTGTAAAAGGTTCAAAACTTGACACAACTATGATGTTATAATGCCTAGTGACCTTAAAGAGGCAGCAAAAAAAAAAAAAAAAGCTATTAAGGAAAAGCTGAAGATCAGTGACTTGACTACACACTGAGCTCTGTCTCCCAATGTGAATGATGAATGCACTCTTCCCTTTGCCATAATCAGTCAAGCTGCACATTCATGAGGTATGCAGTTCTTTCAATGTCCATTCGACCTCAATTTCATATCAAATGAAGGTACCCATGTTGTCATCATGTGGCATATAATTCGCTCCTTTTATGAACACAAATAATGTGCTGCTTGAGTGTCCTATCAGAGGTGACTAAACCTGCTGGTCAACAGAGTTAGGACATGAGGCATTGATGCTTCCTGAATCCCAGTGTCCTGCCTCTGCCTCTACCTCCTGCTTTGGTGATGATTTGTATATGCATAAAATGATGCCCACCACCCTCAACTCATGCACCCTTGGTCAAACTGCTACAACCTGTGTCATGATGGCTGTGAGTGGACATGCCTATTGTAGCCTTCAGTAATCTGCCTTTTCTAAGCAAGAACACTTGGATTCAGGTATAGATTCCACACGTCACTATGAGCATATCAGCATCATGCACTTCCCCAGGGACACTTCCCACTTTACTTACAACCAAAGGAAGAAGCTGGAAAAGGTGACTGCTCTGACACACCCTGGGCCACAGGAACTATCACCTGGCCAGAGGATGATCACAGCAAACACCATGATGCTGATGATTGCCACAAATATTCACAATGAATTATGCACAATAAATTCTTAGGTGCATAATTTTCAAAAGAATTTTCAAACTGAGAAACCAACTTTTTCCTTGAGCCACTTCCCTAGAGACTGTGGAAAACAAATTACAACAAGGAAAAGTCCTGCTCATTGGTCCCTACATGGGAGGTCCAGTATATAAAAGCCCCAGAATTAAAGGAATTCTCAGAACCTGGGAAACTCACTTCTGAACAGAAGCCCACCTTCTACACCTGACACCATGACCCAATCCTGCTGCTCCCCTTGCTGCCAGCCTACCTGCTGCAGGACCACTTGCTGCCAGACCACCTGCTGCCAGCCCTCTTGTGGGGGATCTAGCTGCTGCCAGCCCAACTGCTGTGGGTCCGGCTGCTGTGGCCAGAGCTGTGGTGGGTCCGGCTGCTGCCAGCCTTGCTGCCGCCCAACTTGCTGTCAGACCACCTGCTGCAGGACCACTTGCTGCCGCCCCAGCTGTGGCTGCAGTCCTTGCTGTGTGTCCAGCTGCTGCCGCCCTTCCTGTGGTGGATCTAGCTGCTGCCAGCCAAGCTGCTGTGGATCTTGCTGCTGCCAGCCTTGCTGCCGCCCGACTTGCTGTCAGACCACCTGCTGCAGGACCACCTGCTACCGTCCAAGCTGTGGCTGTAGTCCTTCCTGTGGATCCAGCTGCTGCCAACCATGCAGCTGCTGATTCACCTGCCGCACACTCACCACCCACCACAGACCCATTGCCCCAACCATATTGCCAAACTTCCAAGAATCTTGCTCTCTAAGCTTTGCTGACAGTCAACATGCTGACACTGACCGTTGCTGTCCCCTTGTTTCTACAATGCTTGTGAATCTACTGAAGTGATGCAGCCTGCATCCCTTTGATATCATTCTTCTCCATTTCCTCTTCTCAGCGAACCACATGCTGGTCAGCTCCACCTCACTGACATGGATTCATAGTCTCAATTTCCGGAATATGTCCATCAGCGTTTGCATCTATGAAACATAAAAAACATTTTTTTTTCGGTGATGTTATATTCAACTCTCTGTACTGATCAATACTGAGCATGATTTTAGGTCCGTGCATTATATTTCGGAACTTCTGCTATGACACTTCATTGTTTCGTGATCACTTTAATTGTCTCCCTCACTGATGTTTTCTAATAAAATTTGTATTATCCTGCACCCTATGCTATGTTTTCTGTTTAGTTTGTTGGTTGGTTGTTTGGTTCGTTGGTTCTCGATCGCTTGCTTGCTTGCTTGCTTGCTTGCTTGGGTATTTAGTTCACAGCAGTTCTTTATGAAGGCTTATTTGGAGTGGCATTTTTTATTTATCTCTTACGAATCTCACAATGGTACTACATGTCGAGCAGAGCAAAAATTATCATTCCCACTTTAGAGATGAGAAAATGATTTTCCACGCAGCTAGTAATAGGCAGAAGCAGTTCAGATCCCAAGTTTTTGATACCAGGGCAACGGTGCTTCTCTTTTTATTTCTTTCTTTTTCTTTTTCTTTTTTTCTAAAAGTAGATATAATAATGTTGGCTGGTCAAAGAAAAGATGGACATTTTGAATTGCTTCTCTAACATTGGAAATAATTATGCCTCTCATGTACAAATACTTTTCTATCTACCAACTTCAAATGCTCTTTTCTATCTATGACCATCAGATACTGCCTTTCAGCATTCTAGTCCATGAAGGAAGCCTTACACCTTCTTTGGATTTTGACCAGCTGCTGATGAAACTGTCACCAACAAATAACGAAAGCATCATTAGTATTGCTGGCCCTGCCCTAGCTTACGGGAACCTATCCTTTGATAGTCTGGAATTGGCAACCTGGTATCACTGCATTCATCTTAACAGAAATTGGAATTAGGAATCACATAGCAAAGCACACACACTTCGGCCCTGATTCCTTAGCTCGCAATCTTTGAGGCAATTTCATTTTTTTACATGAAGATTATATGAAAAGAAGATAAATTTATACAGAGTCCTGAGAACAAAGTTAGCCATGCAATAAGCATAGATCTTGAGATCCAGTCACAATCTCTGAACAATTAACGAGCACAAAACAACTTTTTATGTCCTATGGGATAAAGACAAGCTAAATGTACTCTTCAAAGTCAAGATGGACATTGGGTTGGTTCCCATATAGGGAACCTGGGTCGTCTGAAGAAAAACTAAGTAATAAAGAGAATAGCGAAGGCACTCAGCAGGACAAGTAATTATATAGCTCTGAGAGCAAATGAATAGGTTCCCACTGTGGCCACATTATTAATAAAAGATGGAAAGGTGCTTCTGGTGAGTTCACTGCACAATGTGACAGAGATAAGGAATATTCCTGGATGATGAGTCTGAAATTCATTGCCAGGTGACTAAACTTTCCAATGAGAGCCTGATGTCCGTTAGGTGTCCAGCCAGAGGTTTCACCTACACTCTCTGCCATGACCATCTATTCCTGAAAGGTGGGCATTACTACCCCCATGTCAGAGCTGATAAAATCAGTCTTGAGGGAGGCAAAATCACCTGCCTGATATGGCATGGATAGTGCTACCTTTCTCTGGCTTCCAAAACAAAGTTGTTTGGGGGAGCACTGGGGATGTGATAGGGATATCATGGACCGAGACTGTTTTTGATCACCAGGTGATGATCTGTCCGTGCCAGCTTCTTATGTATGACCCAGTTCCTTTTTCACAAGTTTCCATTGGAAGAGTAGTGCAGTTAAATTCTTCCTGTGATTTCAGATGAATGAAAAGCAACACCTAGGAAAAGAATGCTGTGGATATATCACAATACTGTAAGTAAACACCTAGCTAAATTGCAGATAATTGGTCTTGTTTTGTTCAATTCTTTTTCAAGTGAGATACCTCGGGCTTTTTCATCAAGAACTGCGCTTTGAAATTCTCCCTTAAGCACATCCCAGAACTTGCACTTTTAGATTTTGCTTGCGTATTCTAAATGAAGAAGAATATTGGACTGTAGGTTCAAGCTCTGTAAGAGCACGTTTAACTCAAGAAGCAGGAGTGACCCTTAGAAAAGTTGTAACAGGAAGTCACATCAATGTCAAGTTCAGGCAGAGAAGAATTGGAATGAAGTGTTTGTTTCCTATCACTGCTGTAACATATTATCACAAAGTTAGAGGCATGAACAGCACCAATTTATTACCTTACATTTCTGGAGGTTTGAAGTCCAAAATGGGTCTCACAGAGCTCAAGTCCCAGGGAAGTATTGCTTCTGTAGATGCTAGGAAAACAATGCATGTCCTTGTCTTTGCATCTTCTAGAGCCTGCTCCCATCCTTTGGTTTATATCTCCGTATCACTCTGACCTCTGCTTCCTTCCTATCACCCACTCTCCAATCTCTCTCTTTTCATTATAAGGGACTTTATCATAACATTGGGCCCATGCAGATAATCCAGGATAACCTCCCCCTCTGATGTCCTTAAATAAATTGCATTTGCAATATTTCTTTTGTCCTGTAAAGTAACCTATTCACAGGGGATCAGGACACGCACATCTTTGAGATGCCATTATTCTGCCTAAAAAAATGAATCTTGATATGTCCAGAACTAACTTATTTGAAAATGATGGGACAGCAAGGATTTTTTTAAAAAAAATCAATGAAGAAAATGGCTTAGTTCTCAAAGAAACATGAAGGGAAACATTCCCTGCCACATGAAGAACATTTTGAAATTACAGAAGGTAGAATACTGAGGATTCTAAGACTCAACAGCAACATCCACGTTCTTCGTGGACGCTACTTTACTGTCTTCTCATAGTTCACAGTCCGGCTGTGGGAGTATTTGGCCAATGGTTTGCAAGTTCTTCTAACCCGATCATGTCCTGATATACCTCTAGGAAGGCTTTGAAATGGAAATCCAAAAAACCCCTTAAGTAGGCACTCTAGGAACCTGCATCCATCTAAAAGGTGGGTTTTCATTTTAGGAATTTCCACGCTTCCACCCTTCACACACGTTAATTTCGTTGATACAGGGGACATGACTAGAAGGTCAATTCAATTTTCACACCTCAATTTTCATTGATGTTCTAAGAACTCGAAATTATTAATTTCAATCTTCCTATCTCAAAAATCGAAATAAATTATTAAGAAGAACCAAAGGAAGTATTTGGTTTAAATAATAGAGAGAAAATATCAGTGAACAAATAGAGCTGACAGAATTTCTGATTTAGAAAACCAGTCTTCAGGATTTTACAATGGAAATTTAGTCACTTGAGCGAATGAATGAGAATGGACATACTATATGTCAAAACTTGCAGAATATCATCAAAATGGTCTTTAAGGAAAAGGTTTAACCCTTCAATATTTATACTAGTAAAAAATAAAATTGGAAAATAAATGGATATATTATTCACCTTAAGATGTCAGAAACAGAAAAATAAATAAGCAAAAAAATTTGAAGGAAAGACATAAGTGAGAATGGAAATTAAGGAAATATAAAACATACGAAAAGAAAAAATCAACAAAAGCAAAAGTCAGTGCCTTCTACAATCTTTTTTGACATGTATAAAACACTGATAATACAGATTAGAAAAAAAGACAAGATAAATTTAAATAATATTGTGACTGAAAGAAGGCATATGTCTGTGTGTGTGTGTGGGCGTGCGTGTGTGTGTGTGTGTGTGTGTGTGTGTGTGTGTGTGTGTGTGTGTGTGTATTCACAGAGAATGTTTAATAAACGCACCTGGAAAATTTGATCCCTAATTCACATAATATACTAAAATCTAGTCCAGGTGAACTAAAGATTTAAATGGACTTAACAACCTGAAAGCTCTTACACGAAAACATAGGGAAATATCTTTTAGATCTTGAGGAAGAAAGAGACTCCATCACAAAGAAAAACAAGTTACATCTTACAGAAAAGATCACCTAATTGGATTATGTTAACATAAAGAATTTATGTCCAGCAAACAAGATCTTAAAAGTGAAAACAAATTACACACTGGAGGAGGTTTCCGGAATTCATATACCAATAAATTGAGTATCAGGGGGAAAATCTCCTACACATCAGGTCTTTCTTTAAGAAAGCACATGAAACCAAATTAAGTAGTAGCGGGAAAAAAACAACTGGAAATTTCATATTGAGATAAACACATATGGCAAATAAACATAAGAAGAAATGTGAAATCTGATTACTATTCAGAAAACTGTGAAACTATATGACAATCAGGATTCCTACATGCATTTCATTCAATATGACTATCTTGCTTTATACTTCTTTTGAAAAATAGAATTGTTAAAATTACAAAGTTAGTGTCGGTAAAACTAGGAATGGAAGCTTTCTTTGTCTGCTTCTCAAGCCTTTGCTCTTAATTACTACACTCTCCTCCTGGAGATGTCTCAATTTCTTGCATAACATTTTGGGGGTTATTTTTTTCTCATTATACACCATTGTAGAGAATTGCTGGCACATAATGTTCACTCAATAAATATTGGTAAAATGAATTCTGTAATAAACGACCTTTCAGGTGTTGTATAACCACACACCCAATCCTTGTACTATCCTCAATGTGCACCTCAGTTGGAGCCAAGTCTTGTGAAATGACTTGAGCATTCAGAATGGACATGGAAGTCCATAAAACATGAGGCCAGGATTTGTACTCTGTCAAGATGGTCTCCTTTCAATACTCTGCTTCTCTTCCATATTACCTACTTTATTTCCTATGTGCTCAAATACAGCAATGGTTCAATGCCAGAGGATGGAATACTAGGTGTTCACTACACTAATCAAGTTGATAACAACTATAAGAGCCTTAAAGTGTTTTCATCTTTATCATTTAATTGGAGATCTATCAAGACTTTCAGAAAATTTGAAGAAAAATTGGAGAACCAAAAAAGTTGACCTTTGGTGTTTCTTTTCTCCCCATGGGCTTACCTAACCCAGAATAGAGATATTAGAAAGAAAGCCACTCATGTATGATCACTTGACTCACAGCAATGTATGCACAGCAGATAAGTGGGTATCAGGCTGGTCTTTTCAATTATTGGTCTCAAGACCATTGGACATGCACACAGATTTTTTTTTTAAATAGGACCCTTACCTCAAAGGAAACAAAAACCAATTCCAGACATAATGTATACTAATCAATTCCAGGGACACTGTACACATACATATAAGTGGTAAGGCAATAACATTTCTAAGATGTAACATATAAAAATACATATATATGACCTTAAGATAATTATTCAAGTTATTAAACAAGAAACTGAAAACACTGTAAGTTCTATGAAAAAGATCCAGAACCAGATCATTAAAATAAAGAACTCAGGTTTATGAGAAGCAAACATTCAGGGAAAGAGACAGAAGCTAGCGCAGCATAAGAGAGGACATCATCGCTAATGCACATAATCAACAAAGGCAAGTGTTCACAATAAATAAAACACTTCAGTGAAGAAATAAGGAGAAGACACACTCAGCAGAATTAATTAAAGATACAATCAGAACCTCACAAAAGAGAAATCCAAATGTTCACTGAGCATTGAAAAAGTTATGCAAACTGTCCAGTCTTTGGAAAATTCAAACTAAAACCATATTAACATATTACAAAACACACAACTGGAATGGCTCACATTCAAGAGTGAAAATATCAGGTACTGAGGAGACATAAAGCAATGACAATAAGATGGGTGAGGTATTGCAATGCTTTCTGAAAACTCTTTGGAACTCTTCTCTAATGTAACCATATGCACAATTTACACCCCAGAAATTTCACTCCAAAAAAATATTCCTCAGAAATCATGCATGTGTAGACAAGATGTAGACAAGAGACAACAATGTTCCTGGGAGCATTATTTCCAGAAGCCTCTAACCAGGGACAAATACCCATCAAGTATAGCATGTGTCCATACATTGTGGTCCCAAAACACAACGATATACCAAAGATCCATGGAAATGAACAAATGACTACTACATGCAAAAAACTCAATAAATTTCACAGATAGAATTTTGAGCAAAAGCAGCAAAACAAACAACAAAATCATGCCAAATAATTTATTTGTATAAAGTTCAAAACTTGACACAACTATGATATTATAATACCTACTTACCTTTAAAGAGGCTGGAAAAAAAAATCAGTATTAAGGAAAAGCATGAAGACAGTGACTTGACTACACACTGAGCTCTACTTCCTGACAGAAAGCTTACAAAAGTCCTAATAGCTACTCACATCAATGTCGAGATCAGGCAGAGAAGATTTGGAAGGAGGGATTACTTGCCTATTGCTGATGTATCAAATGGACACAAACTTGGTGTCTTAAGCAGCACAAATTCAGTATCTGACACTTCTGCTTGCCATAGGTCCAAAATGGGTCTATGGGGCTAAAATCAAAGTGTGGGTGGGAATGCGATCCTTCTCGAGGTACGAGGAATTTGATGCAAGCCCTGCCTTTTCCGTCTTCTGGAGCCCGCTCCGATCCCGTGCCTCATGACCCTGCATCCTTCTCACCCCGGCTTCCATCCTAGCCTTCCCTCACCAATCACCCTCTCTTCCTTCCAAGGGCCCTTCTCGTAAAATTGGGCCCACCCGGGCAATCCACGAGAAACAACCCCTCCTGAGATCCTTAATCTAATTCCATCGGCTCTATGTCTACAACCCTCTACTGTAACCTACTCGCAGTTGATTAGGACATGCACATCTCGGACAGGCCATTTTTCTACCTACAACATGAAGTTTCATATGCCCACATCTAATGATTCGAAAATCGTGTGGGACGGTAAATCCTAAAGGAAAGGAAGGCTTAGTCCTTCTCAAGGATACATGTCGAAAATTCTCTGAGACATGTTGAAAATTCTCCGAGACATGTGAGGAAGGTTCTGAGATTACAATATTGACAACATGGAGCATTCTAAGGCTTTTTAGGAACATCCACCGTCCTTGTGTTTCCTGCTTCAGTATCTTCTCATAGCTCAGTCAGGCTGTTGGAGTATTTTGCACATGAATTGCAAACTCTCAATAACCTGGTCACCTCCCGAACTCATTCTATGAAAGCATTCAAGTGAAAATCTGAAAAATCACCTTAAGCGTGCACCACAGAAATCTGCACTCATCTCTATGGTAGGGTTTTCACTTGAGGAACGTCAATACTTCTCAGTTTTCATTCATTGATTTCATGAATGATGGGAAGTGACTTGATGGCCACCCAATTTTCCCATCACAACTTTCTCTAGTGTTAGAAGAACATGATATTATTATCCTCTTTCTTCCTTTCTTGAAGACATACAGAAATTAGTAAAAAGAACCCAGAGAAATGTTCTCTATGAAATATAGACACAATGCATTTTGGGACAAATGGAGCTGAGAAGAGAGGTACAGACTTGGAGTACCGATCGGAAAACTTTATCATTGGAATTGAAACATCTCAGAAAATTGATTGCAATGAACACACTCGCTGTCAACACTTGCAGGATCTCCTCAAAATGATGCAGGAAGAAACACGTCAGACCCTCGATATCAACATTACTGAGAAATCAAATGAAAACTGAATGAACGTCGTATTCAGCTTCAGAAAGAAGAGAAGAGAAAGAAAGTCAGAGAAAGAAGAATTAATAGTCAAAACGTTAGAAGGACACGGAGAAGAGACAATGGAAATTCAGAAAATGAACATACAAAATGTAGGAAATCAACAGAAGAAAAGTCGGTGCTTTCTAAAATCTTATTCCTTACATCAATAAGCCCCTGATCAAATTCCTCAGGAGGAAAAACAAGACAATTTCAAATGATGTCATGAATGAAAGGAGGCATCGATATACACATGTCGTTATAAATATATGTCCGCATTCACAGAGAATGTTGGATAAATGCAGCTGGAAAGTGAGGACACTGGATCCCACATACACAACCGGCATGGAAATCTAGTCCAAGAGGACTACAGAACTGAAATGTACTCGACAACATTAAAACTCATGGAAGCAAAGACACATGAACATCTCTTAGACCTGGAGGTAGAAAAACACTTCTTCACTACAAACTAAACCAATTATTCCTTCCAGAAAAAGATCACCCAAAAAGGTAATTTTAACATACAGTCTGTGTGTTTATGAATCCCCACGTCAATAAAAGTGAAAAATGAACTTACAAGCTAGAGAAGGATTTATTAATTCAGATACAAATAAAAACATTTGTATCAATGGGGAAAATATTGTACATGTCCTACTCCCTCTGTCTTTTTTTTTTTTTTTTGAAACAAACTTTGTGAGACCAAATTTCATATTACCAAGGAAGCACCACCAACTGGAAATCTCATATGGCCATAAACATAAGTGGCACATGAACAAATGAATTAATGTGCAACCTGGTTACTCTGGAGGAAAAGGCAAAGCTAGGACAAATCGGGGATCGTACACGTAGTTCACCTGATGAAAACAAACCGCCTTAGGTACCTTTGGAAAAATAGAAATGGTAAAATGACAACATTAGTGTGGATGAAACGAGGATGGGAATCCTTCTCAGCTTCTCTCCATTTGCTCCTAATTGCTACACTCTCCTCTGCAGGTTCCTGTCACTAATTCTGCGAAACATTTCAGGATTTTCTCATTTTGCACTACATGCCATTGTAGAGAATTTTGCCACATAATGGTCATTCAATAAATATTGGTGAGATGAAGGATGGAATAAGTGACCGCACACAGGTTGTACAACGAGACATCCCAGCCTTATGCAGTCCTCAACGTGCATCTCAGTTGGAGCCAAGACTTGCCATATGACCTGGGATTCACAATTGGCATGGGGGTACTTGAAACATAAGGCTGGGTTTTGTACTCTGTCCAGAGGCTCTTTTCTCAGTGCTCTGCTTCTCTTCCATTTTACCCACCTTATTTCCATCCCGCTCAAATGGAACAATGGTTAAAAACTCGAGGACAGAACACTAGTTGTTCACTACACCATACAGTTGCTAACAACTGTAAGAACTTTCAAATGTTTAAATCACTACCTGTTGACTGCAGAGCTACCAAGCCTACATGGAATTTGAAGGCCGGCCTTGACAAACAGAGGATATGACAGAAGAAGGTGCCATTTGGTGCCTGTTCTGTACCCAGCATAGAGGAACCTGAACTGAGACTTCAGAAGGCGAGCCCCTTGTTGAAGTTCACTTCCCTTACAAAAAGTTCTGCATGGCAGGCATGTGAGGAAAGGACTGGTCTTCTCAATACAGGGTCCCAGCACAACTGAACCTCCAGCCCCCTTAAAAGAAATGATGGTTCTCTATCACGTTCCACACACACAATAGTCCCAGCAATTGGTGCACAGAACAAATCCAGGGGTCATACACACATACGTAAAAATGGTAAGGCGATGACATTTCTAGGATGCCATATGGGATAATGTTCACATGACCTTGGGACCGTCTTCCAGTATGCTACACTAGAAACATGATCAGCACCTCACAAGTGTCCAGGGAGCACAGGGAACGTTGCTCAAACTTATCAGCCCAAGAGAACTTCAAAATGTAACCACACAGACATACTACTAAAGATATACACAACCAGAACGGCTCACATTCAAGTGTGCAAAGAACAGGTGCAGAGGACACATAAGGCAGTGACAACTACAAGATACAGCATCTCCTTCAGAAAGCTGTTCTGAACTCTCATCGAACGTGGACCATATGCACAATTCAAAATGCCAAAATGTCACTCCAAGAAAATATCCCACAGAAATGCGGGCACATGAAGACCAAGATGTAGACTACAATACTGCTAGGAGCATTACTCCCAGAATCCCCTAGTGAGGGACAAATACCCATCAAGCATAGCAGGCATCAATACATCGTGGTCCCTTCCTACAAGGATATACCCGAGACCGATGCAAATGAACAAATGACAGCTACAGGCATGAAGGTCAATAAATCCCAAACACACATCATTTGGAGCCAAAGAGGCAAAACAATAAATGTACCTGCCATAAACTTGCATTTGTATGAAATTCAAAAGTTGGCTACCTTTGGTATTAGAGCATCTAGATCCCTTAAGCAGGAAGAAAAGGATAGCGTTAAGCAGGGTCATGAAGGAAGCCACCTGACTGCACGTTGAGCTCTGTTTCCTGACATGAATGAAGAACGCGCTCTTCCTTGTGTCATAATCGCTCAAGCTAGACATTAACTGTGTACACGGCTCTTTCAACTCTGATTATATGTCAATTGCAGTTTGAATGAAGGTACCTGAGGTGTCATCACGTGGCATATAATTTGGTTCTTTATGGACACAAACAGTGTACCGGTTGGGTGTCCCACAAGAGGTTACTGGTCCTGCTGCTCAACAGGGTTGTGGACATAAAGAGGTGGATGCTTTTGGAATCCCAGTTTCTTGCCTCTTCCTCTATTGTCCTGCTTTTGGTGACGATTTGTTTGGGAAACTGATCATGCTCACCACCCTCGGCTCCTGCACCCCTTGCTCCAACTGGGAAAACCTGTGCCATGGTTGCTTCGCGTGGACACAGCAATTATCATACACCTCAGTAATCAGGCTTTTCTGAGCGAGCACATGGAGACCCAGCTATGGATTCCACAGGCTCAGTGTGAACATATCAGCATCAAGCCCCTCCCCAGCGACACTTCCCACTCTCCCTACAGCCAAAGAATCAAGCTGGCAGAGATGACTGCTCTGACACTACTCCGGCCAAAGGAACAATCATCACCTGACGAGATGATTGTCACAGCAAACGCCACGCTGCTGAGGATGCCTACCAATATTTCCATGGACTGATACACGGTGAACCACTTAGAGCATGACCTTCAAAAGACTTCTCATATTTGGGGAACAAACGTTTCCTTGGGCCATTTCCCTAGTGACCACGGAAAACAAACTCCAACACGGAAAAGTCCTGCTCATTGGTCCCTACATGGGGGGGTCCAGAGTATAAAAGCCCCAGAATAGAAGGAGTCCTCACAATCTGGGAATCACACTTCTGAACAGAAGCCCACCCTCCACACCTGACACCATGACCTGCTGCTGCTGCCCTTGCTGCCAGCCCACCTGCTGTGGGTCCTGCTGCTGCCAACCTTGCTGCTGCCACAACTGCTGCTGCCATCACTACTGTCACAACTCCTGCTGCAGGAACTGCTGCTGCCGCCACTGCTGTTGCTGCAGTCCTTGCTGTGGCTGCGGCTGTGGCTGCGGCGGCGGCTGCAGCTGCGGCTGCGGCTGCTCGCCCTGCTGCCACCACGGTGGCTGTGGCTGTGGCTGCTGCCAGCCTTGCTGCTGCTGCTGCTGCCCATCTTGCTGCTGCTGAACCACCTGCTGCACACTCACCACCCACCGCAGGCCTCTTTCCTCAGCCCTTGTGTCCAACTTCCTGTTCCTGCCAGAATCTTCCTCCCTAAGCTCTGCTGACAATCACCATGCTCACACCGACCATTCTCCTCCCATTCTTCCTCCAATACTTGTGAATCTTCGGAAGGCACGCACGTGACAATCCTTCCATCTTACTCTTCCTCATTACCTCTTGCTCAGTGAGCCAGGCACTGCTCAGCTCCAGTGCATTGACATGGCTTCGTGGTCTCAACATCGGGAAAGTGATCGTCGGCTTTTGCCTCTACGGAACCTTAAAAGCAGAAAATCGCTTTCGACTGGCTGTGGAGCACTCTGTCACGATCAATACTGAGCATCTTCTTAGATGCAAGCATTGCATTTCAAAACTCCTGCGGAGTTACTGAACTCTCCCATGTGCACATTAATTGTCTTCCTACCTCACCTTTTCGAATAAAATTGGTGTTCTCCTGCAACTCTATGTCAAGTTTTCCATTTTGTTGGTTGTTTCGTGGGTTGGTTGGTGGGCTGGTGGGTGTGTTGGTTGATTGGATGGTGGGGTGGGTGTTTGGTGGTGTGGTCACTTGGTTGGTGAGTCGGTGGGTTGGTTGGTTGGTTTAGAGCAGTGTTTTTCTCAGACTGACTTTGGAGTCAAATTTTACGTTTATTACCTCATTCAAATCACACAACGGCCCTACATGTTGAGCCCAGCTAAGGATACCACTCCCGTTTGGATGATGGGGAAAAGACTTGCTGTGCAGCCAGTCATCCAAAGAAGCTGACCTGTGCCGGGGTTCTTTGATTCCAAGGCAAGGGCACTTGCTTTTTTCTCAATCTTTCTGTTTTTCTTTGTTTTGTTCATACTTTTTATTTCTCTACAAGTACATATGCCCCTGTCGACTTGTCACAGAATAGGTGGACACTTGGAGTAGCTTCTCTAACATTAGGACTAATTATCCCTTTCATCTATTAACACTTTTCTGTCTACCGAGCTCTTCCCAAGTACTCCTCCCCGCTCTGTGACCAATAGGCACTGCCTTTCAGTATTCTCACCTATGAAGGGAGCCTTACACCTTCTCTGCATTCTGCTAGGACACTGGTACAACACGTCACCGAGAAATACTATGAGCACCATTGGTGTACCTGGCCCTGCCCTCGGCCTGGGCAACCGCTCTTTTGCTCTCATGGAATTGGCATCCTGGTCTCACTGCATTCATCTCAAGAGACATCGGAATGGGCAATGACCCTAGCGGCACCCATGCTTGGGCCTTGATTCCTGACCTCCTGAACTTTGAGCCCCTTTGGTTTCTGGACACGAATGGTGCGTGGAGAGAAGGTAAGTCAGTACACGGTCCTGAGAATTAAGTTACCCATGCAATGGGCATATTTCCTGTGATCCATTCACAAACTCTGGGCCACAAAACAACATAAAACAACTTTCTGTGTTCTCTGAGATGAAGACAATTAAGCGGAAATATAAAATCAAACTCAGAGTTTTCAGGAAAAAGAGAGATCTAGATGGAATTCAACTAGGAAAAGGAAGGATGCACTCTTCAAAGTCAAGATGGACGGGCCTTGGGTTGGTTCCCGAAGGGTGGAACCTGGATCGTCCGTAGAAAAACCCATTGATACAGAGAAATGCCAAGGCACGCTCGGCAGGACAAGGGCTCATACAGCTCTGGGCAAAAATATAGAGGTTTCCTCTCCGGCCTCTTTCTTAATGAGAGATGGAATGGTGCTTCTGGTGGGTTCACCACTCGATGAGCCAGAGATGTGTGACCTTCCTGGAGAATGAGTCGGAAATTCATTTCCACTTGACTAAAGTTTCCAATGAGGAGAAGGGATGGGGGACTTGTGAACATTCACCGAGGCACTGCTGCATGCTAGGTGTCCCGCCAGAGCCTTCACCTCCACTCTCTCTACCATGCCCTTGCATTCTGGAAAGGTGCACATTACAGTCCCCATACCAGAGTGGAGGAAATCGGTCTTGTGGGAGGCAGAATCACTTGCCTCAAGTTGCATGATTAGTGCTACCTTTGCCTGCCTTCGAAAACAAAGCTGTTTCAAGGAGTGCTGGGGAAATGATTGGGATACCGTAGGAGCGAACTGTTTTTGTTCTCCCGATGACGATCTGTCAGCACCAGATCTGTGTGACTTCCTTTTTCATGGTCTTTATCAGTGAGTGGAGCAGGCAAATTCTTCCTTTCATTATAGCTGAATCAAATGCAATGCCTAAGATAAGAATCCTGAGGAGGTCACAATATGGTCAAAAATACCTGACTGCACTCCACATATCTGGTCTGCTTTTGCACATGCTTTACCCGGTAAAGGACGCTCAGGAGTTTTCATCAAGACAATTGCTCCTTGAAATTGTCCCCTCGACACGTACTGGAAATCGCGTGTCAGGCTGGGATTATGTATTTTAGAACAAGAGGAAGCCTGCACTCCAAGTCCAAGCTCTGCAATAGCACACAGAGTTTAACTCAAGAAACACAAGGGAGCCTTACAAAAGTCCTAACAGCTACTCACATCAATGTCAAGATCAGGCAGAAAAGATTTGGAAGGAGGGATTACTTGCCTATTGCTGATGTATCAAATGGACACAAACTTGGTGTCTTGAGCAGCACAAATTCAGTATCTGACACTTCTGCTTGCCATAGGTCCAACATGGGTCTATGGGGCTAAACTCAAAGTGTGGGTAGGAATGCGATCCTTCTCGAGGTACGAGGAATTTGATGCAAGCCCTGCCTTTTCCGTCTTCTGGAGCCCGCTCCGATCCCGTGCCTCATGACCCTGCATCCTTCTCACCCTGACTTCCGTCCTATCATGCCCTCACCAATCACCCTCTCTTCCTTCCAAGGGCCCTTCTCATAAAATTGGGATCACCCGGGTAATCCACGAGAAACCACCCTTACTGAGATCCTTAATCTAATTCCATCGGCTCTATGTCTACAACCCTCTACTGTAACCTACTCGCAGTTGATTAGGACATGCACATCTCGGACAGGCCATTTTTCTACCTACAACATGAAGTTTCATATGCCCACATCTAATGATTTGAAAATCGTGTGGGACGGTAAACCCAAAGAAAAGGAAGGCTTAGTCCTTCTCACGGATACATGTCGAAAATTCTCCAAGACATGTTGAAAATTCTCCGAGACATGTGAGGAAGATTTTGAGATTACAATATTGACAACATGGAGCATTCTAAGGCTTTTTAGGAACATCCACCGTCCTTGTGTTTGTTGCTTCAGTATCTTCTCATAGCTCAGTCAGGCTGTTGGAGTATTTTGCACATGGATTGCAAACTCTCACTAACCTGGTCACCTCCCGAAGTCATTCTATGAAAGCATTGAAGTGGAAATCTGAAAAATCACCTTAAGCGTGCACCATAGAAATCTGCACTCATCTCTATGGTAGGGTTTTCACTTGAGGAACATCAATACTTCTCAGTTTTCAAACCTTGATTACATGAATGATGGGAAGTGACTTGAGGGCCACCCTATTTCCCCATCACAATTTTCTTTAGTGTTAGAAGTACATGATATTATTAACCTCTTTCTTCCTTTCTTGAAGACATACAGAAATTAGTAACAAGAACCTAGGGAAATGTTCTCTATGAAAAATAGACACAATGCCATTTTGGACAAATGGAGCTGAGAAGAGAGGTACAGACTTGGAGTACCGATCGGAAAACTTTATCATTGGAATTGAAACATCTCAGAAAATTGATTGCAAAGAACACACTCGCTGTCAACACTTGCAGGATCTCCTCAAAATGATGCAGTAAGAACACGTCAAACCCTCGATATCAACATTACTGAGAAATCAGATGAAAATTGAATGAACGTCGTATTCAGCTTCAGAAAGAAGAGAAGAGAAATAAAGTCACAGAAAGAAGAATTAATTGCAAAGACGTTAGAAGGAAACGGATAAGTGACAATGGAAATTCAGAAAACGAACATACTAAATGTAGGAAATCAACAGAAGTAAAGTTGGTGCTTTCTAAAATCTTATTCCTTACATCAATAAGCCCCTGATCAAATTCATCAGAAGGAAAAACAAGACAATTTGAAATGATATCATGAATGAAAGGAGGCATCGATATACACATGTAGGTATAAATATATATCCGTGTTCACAGAGAATGTTGGATAAATGCAACTGGAAAGTGAGGACACTGGATCCCACATACAAAACCGGTATGGAAATCTAGTCCAATAGGACTACAGAACTGAAATGTACTCGAAAACATTAAAACTCATGGAAGAAAAGACATATGAACATCTCTTAGACCTGGAGATAGAAAAACACTTCTTCACTACAAACTAAAGCAATTATTCCTTCCAGAAAAAGATCACCCAAAAAGGTAATTTTAATGTACAGTGTGTGTGTTTATGAATCCCCACGTCAATAAAAGTGAAAAATGAACTTACAATCTAGAGAAGTATTTATTAATTCAGATACAAATAAAAACATTTGTATCAAGGGGGAAAATATTGTACATGTCCTACTCTCTCTGTCTTTTTTTTTTTTTTTGAAAAAAAACTTTGTGAAAGCAAACTTCATATTGCCAAGGAAGCACCACCAACTGGAAATCTCATATGGCCATAAACATATGTGGCACATGAACATATGAATTAATGTGCAACCTGGTTACTCTGGAGGAAAAGGCAAAGCTAGGACAAATCGGGGATCGTACCTGTAGTTTACCTGATGAAAGCAAACTGCCTTAGGTACCTTTGGAAAAATAGAAATGGTAAAATGACAACATTAGTGTGGATGAAACAAGGATGGGAATCCATCTCAGCTTCTCTCCATTTGCTCCTAATTGCTACACTCTCCTCTTCAGGTTCCTGTCACTAATTCTCCAAAACATTTCAGGATTTTCTCATTTTGCACTACATGCCATTGTAGAGAATTTTGCCACATAATGGTCATTCAATAAATATTGGTGAGATGAAGGATGGAATAAATGACCGCACACAGGTTGTACAACAAGATATCCCACGTAATGCAGTCCTCAACGTGCATCTCACTTGCAGCAAAGGCTTCCTATATGACCTGGGGTTCAAAATTGACATACAGGTACCTGAAACATAAGGCTGGGTTTTGTTCTGTGTCCAGATGCTTCTTCCTCAGTCCTCTACTAATCTTCCATTTTAACCACCGTATTCCAATCCTGCTCAAAGAGAGCAATGTTTAAAAACTCGAGGATCCCACATGAGGTGTTCACGACACCATCCAGTTGCTAGCAATTATAAGATCTTTCAAATGTTTAAATCTCTATCAGTCGATTACCGAGCTAGAAGGGCGATTCGGTAGTTGAAGGCCGGCCTTGGCACAGAAAGGACAATACAGCAGAGGAAGTTGTCACTTGGTACCTGTTCTGTGCCCAGAATAGGGGACCAAGAATTGAGACTTCGGAAGGAGAGCCCCTCGTTAAACTTCACTTGTCTGACAAAAAATTCTACATGGCAGGTGGGTGGGGAAAAGACTGGTCTCTTCCAAACAGTCTCAGCACAACGGAACTTTCCACCCCTTTAAAATAAACCATAGGTCTCCGTCACATTCCACACACAAAAGAATTGCAGAAACATTGGACAAAGAACAAATCCAGGAATCATGCACACGTACATAAAAATGGTAAGGCGAAGACATTTCTAGGAAAACATAGGGGATGATGTTTACATGACCTTAAGACTGTCGTCCAGTATACTACACAAGAAACATGATCCGCACCTCACAAAACAGAGCACCTCACAAAACAGGGAACGTTACTCAAACTCATCAGTCCAAGAGAACTTCAAAATGTGTCCATATTGACATACTACTAAATACACACACGACCAGAAGGGCTGGCATTCAAGTGTGCAAATATCAGGAGTGGAGGACACATAAGGCCGTGACAACTATAAGATGCAGGAACTCTTTCAGAGAGCTGTTTTGGGCTCTCCTCGAGGGGGACCATATGCACAATTCAAAATGCCAAAATGTCCCTTCAAGAAAATATCCCACAGAAATGCATGCACCCGAAGAACAATTGTAGACTGCAATACTCCCGGGAGCATTATTCCCAGAAGCCCCTAACGAGGGACAAATACCCATCAAGCGTAGCAGGCATCAATACATCGTTGTCCCTTCCTACAAGGATATACCCAAGACCACAGGAAGTGAACAAATGACGGCTACAGGCACGAAGGTCAACAAATCTCACACACATAATTTGGAGCCAGAAAAGCCAAACAAATAGTATACATGCCATAAAAGCTCATTTGTATGAAATTCAAAATTCGGCTACCTTCCGTATCAGAACACCTAGATCCCTTAAGCAGGAAGAGAAGGATAGCGCTAAGGAGAATCATGAGGGGAGCCACTTGCCTACGCATTGAGCTCTATTTCCTGACACGAATGATGAATGGAATCTTCCTTGTGTCATAATCAGTCAAGCCATACATTAATGTTGTACACGGCTCTTTCAACTCCGATCATGTGTCAACTTCAGTTTGGATGAAGGTACCTGAGGTGTCATCACGTGGCATATAATTTGCTCCTTTTATGGACACAAATAATGTGCCGGTTGGGCGTCCCACCACACGTTACTGATCCTGCTGCTCAACAGGGTTACGGACTTAAAAGAGGTGGGTGTTTTTGGAATCCCGGTGTCTTGCCTCTTCCTCTATCGTCCTGCTTTTGGCGATGATTTGTTGGTGAAAATGATCATGCTCACCACCCTCGGCTCCTGCACCCCTTGCTCCAACTGGGATGAACTGTGCCATGGTTGCTGCTGGTGAACCCAGCAGTTATTGTCCACCTCAATGATCAGGCTCTTCAGAGCGAGCACATTGAGACCCAGCTATGGATTCCACATGGTTGCTGTGAGCATATCAGCATCATGCCCCTCCCGTGGGACACTACACACTCTCCCTACAGCCAAAGAAACAAGCTGGCAAAGACGACTGCTCTGACACTCCCCAGGAAACAGGACCTATCACCTGACCAGAGGATGAGCACAGCAAACACCACGCTGCTCAGGATGTCTACAAATCTTTCCAAGGACTCCTCATATTTAGAGAACCACATTTTCCCTGGGCCATTTCCCTAGGGACCACGGTCAACAAATTCCAAGAAGGAAAAGTCCTGCTCATTGGTCCCTACATGGGTAGGGAGGGGGGTCCAGTGTATAAAAGCCCCAGAAGAGAGGAAGTCCTCACCATCTGGGAATCACACTCCTGAACAGAAGCCCACCCTCCACACCTGACACCATGACCTGCTGCTGCTCCCCTTGCTGCCAGCCCACCTGCTGTGGGTGCGGCTGCTGCCAACCTTGCTGCTGCCGCAACTGCTGCTGCCATCACTGCTGTCACAACTCCTGCTGCAGGAACTGCTGTTGCCGCCACTGCTGTTGCTGCAGTCCTTGCTGTGGCTGCGGCTGTGGCAGCGGCTGTGGCTGCGGCTGTGGCTGTGGCTGCTCGCCCTGCTGCCACCATGGTGGCTGCGGGTGCGGCTGCTGCCAGCCTTGCTGCTGCTGCCCATCTTGCTGCTGCTGATCCACCTGCTGCACACCTAACACCCACCGCAGGCCTCTTTCCTCAACCCTTTTGTCCAGCTTCCTGTTTCTGCGAGAATCTTCCTCCCCAAGCTCTGCTGACAGTCACTGTACTCACTCCGACCATTTCCTCCCCATTTTCCTGCAATGCTTGTTATTCTTCAGAAGGGACACATGTGACAATCCTTCTATCTTTCCCTTCCTCATTTCCCCTTACTCAGTGAGCCAGGGACTGCTCATCTGAAGCACATTGACATACTTTCCTGGTCTCAACATTAGGAAAGGGGTCGTAAGCTTTTGCCTCTGTTGAATGTGAAAAGTGGAAAATCTCTTCCGACTGGCTGTATATCCCTCTGTAATGATCAATACTGAGCATCTTCGTAGTTGCAAACATTGCATTTCAAACCTCTTGCCACGTTACTTAACTATCTCATGTTCATTTTAATTGTCTTCCTATCTCAACTTTTCTAATAAAAGTGGTGTTCTCCTGCAATCCTATGTCAAGGTTTCCATTTTGTTCGTTTTTTCATGGGTTGGTTGGTCGGGTGGTGGGTGTGTTGGTTGTTGGTTGGTTGGTGAGTCGGTCGGTTGGTTGGTTGGTTTAGAGCATTTTTTTTCTCAGACTGACTTTGGAGTCAAATTTTAGATTTATCACTGTCGGGGCCAAAGAGCCCGGTTATAGCCTGCCCAGGGTCATCAAGCCCTGCCAATAGCCCTCTGACACTAAAGATATAAATGCTGTGACCTTTCCACCTTTTTTCCTTACTGCTTGCACAGCCCTAGGTGCAGATCACCGCTGCTTTGCTTTAGATAGCTGAGAAATGTTCCATTTCCTGGAAAGAATTGCCCTGTGATTTTTCCCAGAAAACGTCTGCATACTTCCTTATCTGCTGAATCCCTCCTGCTGTCTATATAAGCTGTGACCTTCTGGCTAATAAACGAGACTTGATCAGAATACTGTCTTGTCTCCATTTCTCACGTCTCTTGTCCCATCCAATTCCCACTGCCCCCTCCAGGGTCTGCGTTGAATATCCCGCGGGTCAGGACATATCACCTCATTCAAATCACACAACGGCCCTACATGCTGAGCACAGTCAAGGGTACCACTCCCTTTTTGATGATGCTGAAAAGACTTGCTGTGCAGCCAGTCATCCAAAGAAGCTGATCCGTGCCTGGGTTCTTTGATTCCAAGGCAAGCGCACTTGCTCTCAATCTTTCTTTTTCTCTTTATTTTTTTTTTCGTACTTTTTATTTCTCTACAAGTACATATGACCCTGTCGACTTGTCACAGAAAAGGTGGACATTTGGAGTAGCTTCTCTAACATTAGGACTAATTATCTAATTTCATCTATTAACACTTTTATGTCTACCAAGCTCTCTGTGACCAATAGGCACTGCCTTGCAGCATTCTCATCTATGAAGGGAGCCTCACATCTTCTCTGCAATCTGCTAGGACACTAGTACAATCCGTCACCAAGAAATACTATGAGCACCATTGGTGTATCTAGGCCTGCCCTCTTCCTTGGCAACCTCTCTTTTGATCTCATGGAATTGGCATCCTCGTCTCATTGCATTCATCTTAAGAGACACTGGAATGGGCAATGACCCTAGTGGCACCCATGCTTGGGCCTTGATTCCTGACCTCCTGAACTTTGAGCCCCTTTGGTTTCTGGACATGAATGTTGCATGGAGAGAAGTTAATTCGGTACACTGTCCTGAGAATTAAGTTACCCATGCAATGGGCACATTCCCTGTGATCCATTCATAAATTCTGGGCCACAAAACAACATAAAACAACTTTCAATGTTCTCTGAGATGATGACAATTAAGTGGAAAAATAAAATCAAACTCAGAGTTTTCTGGAAAAAGAGAGATCTAGATGGAATTCAACTAGGAAAAGGAAGGATGCACTCTTCAGTGTTAAGATGGGCAGGTATTGGGTGGGTTCCAAAAGGGAGGAACCTGGGTCATCTGAAGAAAAACTAATTGATACAGAGAAATGCCAAGGCAGACTCATCAGGACAAGGACTCATACAGCTCTGAGCAAAAATGGAGAGGATTCCCCTACTGCCTCTTTCTTAATGAGAGATGGAACGGTTCTTCTGGTGTGTTCACCACTCGATGTGCCAGAGATGTGTGCCCTTCCTGGAGGAAGAGTCAGAAATTTATTTCCACTTTATTAATGTTTTCAATGAGAAGAAGGGATGGGGGCTTACCAACATTTGCCCAGGGCCTGCTGCATGTTAGGTGTCCAGCCTGAGCCTTCACCTCCACTCTCTGTACCATGTGCATGCATTCTGGAAAGGTGCACATTACAGCCCCCCATACCTTAGGTAAGGAAATCAGTCTTGAGGGAGGCTAAATCACTTGCCTCGGGTTGCATGATTAGTGCTACCATTGCCTGGCTTCAAAAACAAAGCTGTTCGAGGGTCACTGGGGAAATGATTGGGATATAATAGGAGCGAACTGTTTTTGTTCTCCCAATGACGATCTGTCCGCACCTGTTTCTGTGTGATTGATTTCCTCTTTCACAGTCTTCATCAGTGAGAGGAGCCGTCAAATTCTTCCTTTCACTACAGTTGAAGCAAAAGCAATGCCTAAGATAAGAATGCTGAGGAGGTCACAATTCGGTCAAAAATACTGGACTACACTCCAGATATCTTGTCTGCTTTTGCACATGCTTCACCTGGTAAAGAACGCTCAGGAGTTTTCATCAAGACAATTGCTCCTTGAAATTCTCCCCTGGACACATTCTAGAAATAGCACTTTTACATTTTGCTTTTGCGTTTTACTCAAAGAGGAATATTGAACTTCAAGTCTATCCCCTGCAGTAGTAAGGATATTTTAACTGAAGAAGCAGGAGAGACCCTTGGAAAAGTCATAATAGATACTCACATCCATGTCAAGTTCAGAAAGAGAATTGGAAAGAAATGTCGGTTTCCTATGGCTGTTATAACGAATTACCACAAATGTCATTTAATGAAAAGCACCAATTTATTGCCTTACAGTTCTTGAGGTCAGAAGTCCACAATTAGTGTCACAGAGCTAAAATAAGGTGTGTGTGTGGATACATTCCTTCCGAGGTATTAGGAAAACAATGCATATTCGTGCCTTCCCCATCTTCTAGACCCTCCTCTCACTCCTTCCTCTGCTTCCATCCCATCACCCACTCTCCAGTCTACTTTTTTCTTTCTAAATCCCTTATCATAACATTGCAACCTCCAAGAGAATCCAGGGTAACCTCCCATTCCAAGTCCCTTAATTTAATCACCTCTGCATAGTTTCTTTATTTCTCTAAAGTGAACTATTCATACCGGACTTGGAGAGGTCATTATTCTGCCTAAAACGTGAACTTTGATATGTTCTAGAAGTATTTGAAAAATAGTGTGGGGAGAACTTTTAAAAGCTAATGGAAAAGAAGGTTTAGTCTTTGCAAAGAAACATGAACAGAAATATTCCCAGGCACAGGAAGAGCATGCTTAAATTACAGGAATTAGAATACTCAGGATTCTGCGCTGGCCTGTGGCTCACTCGGCAGAGTGTGGTGCTGATAACATCAAGGCCACGGCTTCGGATCCTATGCAGCGATGGCTGGTTGGTTCACAGGCTGAGCGTGGTGCTGACAACACCAAGTCCAGGGTTGAGATCCCCTTACCAGTCATCTTTTTTAAAAAAAGAATACTGAGGATTCTAAGACTCTCTAGGCATGTCTGTGTTCTTTCTCTTTGCTACTTCAGAATCTTCTCACAGCTCAGTCAGGCTTTTGGAGTATGTGGCTAATAGACTACAAGGTCTTATTAAACTGAAATCTACAAAATCCTTTAAACAAGTATCACAGAAACCTTCATTCTAATGAAAGTATGATTTTTTTTCATTTGAGGGACTTCAAAGCTTCTCCCCTTCTCAACCTTAATTTGATGGATATAGGGAAAATGATTAGATGGCCAACTCAGTTTTCACATCTCAATTTTGTTTTGTTATAAGAACATGATACTATTAAGCTCTTTCTTCATTTCTTGAAAAGATAAATCACTGAATAACCAAAAGAAATATTTGGAATAAATAAGAGAGAGAGTATATCACAGAACAAATAGAGCTGAGAACAGAATTACTGAATTAGGATAACAGTCCTGAGGATTTTATAATAGGAATTGAAACATCTCAGAAAATGAATGGTAGGGAAAGCACTACTACACATCAAAACTTACAAGATACCATAAAAATAGTGTGTTAAGGAAAACTTTTAACCCTTCAGTATTTATACGAGTAAGAAATAAAACTGGAAAATTAATGAATTCAGTATTAATCTTAACATGTCACAAACAAAAAAAATTTATTAGCAAAAAAATTTAGAAAGGAAAGGAAAAGTGAGAATGAAATAAGGAAAAATATACAACATGAAGAAAATCAACAAAATTAAAAGTTGATGCCTTCTACAACCTTATTTTACAAAATAGACTTTGATAGTACTGATCAGGAATAAAGACAAATTTCAATACTGATGTGAATGAAAGAAGGCACATACATATGGATTTCCAAGGACCGTTCAATAAATGCAGCTAGAAAGTGATGAAACTAGATCCCTTTTGCATGTCACATACAAAAATTTAGTCCAGGTGAACTAAGGATTTAAAATGAACTCAATGACATAAAAGCTCTTAGAAGAAACAATAAAGAAAAACCTTTTAGTCCTTGAGGTAGAATGCGACTTCCTAATCAAGAAAAATAAGTTGTGTCTTACAGAAAAGATTGCCTAGTTGGATTATATTACCATAAAGATTTTATGTTCAGTAAACGATATTTTAATAAATTTAAAAAAACAAGTAACAAAATATTGGTATCAATGGGGAAAATATTTTACACATCAGATTATTTTTAAAAAGCACATGAAACCAAATTAAATATTAGCAATAAACCCAACCAACTGAAAATATCATATTGAGATAAACATATGTCAAATAAACATGAAGAAATGTGAACATTATTACTCTTCAGGGAAATGCAAGTCTATACCACAATCAGGTATCTTACATGCTCTTGTATTATAAGTCTTTGGAAAAATAGAATTGCTATTGTTTTTTGGGTTTTTTTCTGGTACTATGCCTGAACCTCGCCATATTGAAGGGGTCAGCCCTCACGTCTAATGCAGAAAAAGTTCAAAGGGACAGATAGTTACCTGTAGAGTAGAATGTGCATGAAAAAAGCAACAGAATCCAGCTAAAGAGTGAAGAAAACACCCCAAAATGTGGAAATTTGTGATAGCAGCAGAGAAAGACAGGGGAAACTACCAACCAGGACTAGAATAGAGATTGGTGAAAGCTGAAATGCTGGGACAAGAGAAGTGGTGGGGTGGGAATTCATGACTGGTGTTCCCACCACGTACGCCTGCAAATCAGGCTGCACACTAACCATGCAGCCCTCGTGGACAGTGAGCCCAGGGTGTCTAGTGGCTAAGAGTCCTCACACCCTCCTTCCCTGGAAGCTCAGAGCACCACCCCTGAAGGGAACCACAACAGCCAATGGAGAGTAAGAGGAGAGTACCAGCCACTGGGATGCACACCCTTCTTCCTCTCAGTAACTCTGAGCCCACCTGCCTCAGCAACTCCAAGCCCCCAAACCCAGTGGACAGTGAGCAGGGAATGTGCCTCTCCGTTGTGCCAGTTGCCTGCGTTCATGCCCTCCTTCCCTGAGAATTCAGAGGTCTGCCTGACACAGAGAGACTGCCAGCACCAGCAGAGACTGTGCATGGGCTGCACAAGCCACCTAGGTCCATACCCACCTTCCTTGGAAGCACAGAATCCTGCCTGACACATTGGTCCTGCCCACAGCAGCAGAGAAAGTGCAAAGGGGAAGGTGGGACTTACTACTGCACTCACCTAGAACCAAGCATAGGACACCCAGCCTGGCTATCAATATAGAATATGTCTACAGGTAAAAGTCTTTCCCCTCAAAAACCACTCCCAAAGTTAGAAGAAGCAACTAAACCACCAGATACCCAAATACTGACACAGAGATACGAGAAGCCCGATAAAGCAGGGAAACTTGACTCCTCCAAAAGGAGATTACACTTCTCCAATACCAGACCCCAAACAATAGGAAACCGGTCAGTTAATTGCCTGGGGAAGAATCCCAAATGGCAATATTAGGGAAATTCAACATGATGTAAGAAAAATATTAAGGAAACTCAACAGTATGCAACAAAAAATTCATAGAAATCACAATGAAGTAAAAAAAAAAATCAATCCTGGATATGTATGACAAATTCATCAAACAGACAGAAAGACTAAAAAAGAAGGATGTGGAAATCCTAGACTGAAGAATTCATTCAATGAAACAAAAAATACAACCGAGAGTATAAGCAGCAGGCTGGAACAAGCAGAAGAAAGAATCCCTGAACTAGAAGATGAGCTTTTTGTTTTTGTAGTTGTTTGTTTTTCATTCATTTTTATTGAAACATAATTGATTATACATATTTGTGGGGTACAGAGCTGACTATCAGAATTTGTATACAACACGTGATGATCAAATCAGGGTAGTTAGTGTTTTTGTCATTAAAAAATGCACTCATTCTTTTTTCTTTTTTTTTTATAGAAAAGATGATTGTACATATCTATGGAGTACAGAGTTGAATATCAATATCTGTGTGCAATATATGATGCTCAAATCAGGAAAACTAGTATATTCAACATTATACAATGTAACAATATTTTGTGGCCCTTTACCAATTCTTCCCATACTCCCCCAGCCCTCGCTCCCTCTTTACAGCCTCTGGTGACCTCAGTTCATATTCATTCCAGGGGCTGAGATTATATCTCAATGTGGTTTTGATTTTCATTTCCGTGACGACTAGTGATGTTTAGTATTTTTCCATATACCTGTAGGCCATTTGTAAGTCTTCCTTTAGAAATGTCTTTGCATCTCCATTCCCTATTTTTTCATTGGATTATTAGTTTTTTTTATGGTTAAGTTGTTTGAGTTCTTTGTCCATTCCAGATATTAATCCCTTGTTGGATGCATACTTTCCAAATATTAACTCCCATTCTGTGGGTTGTCTTTTCACTCTGTTTATGGTCTCCTTTGCTGTGCAGAAGCTTTTTAGTTTGTTATAATCCCATTTGGTTATTTCATGTTGTTGTTGCCTGTATTTTGGGAGCTTTATTTACAAAGTCCTTGTCCAGTCCTACATCCTGAAGTGTTTCCCCTATGGCTCCCTCTACGAGTTTTATTGTTTCAGGACTTACATTAAGGATATAATCCATTTTGAGTTGATTTTGGTATTTTTTCATTCTTCAACACACGGATATCTATTCTTCCCAGCACCATTCATTGAAGAGGCTGTCCTTTAACCCATTGATGCTCTTGGTAACTTTGTCAAGGATCAGGGGGCTGTAAATTTGTGGATTGATTTCTGGGTTCTCTATTCTATTCCATTGATCTGTGTGTTTGTTTTTATGAGAATACAATGCTGTTTTGTTTACTATAACTTTGTACTATCATTTGAATTCAGGTGGTATAATTCCTATGGTATTTTTCTTTTATCTTTTTCTTTTTCTTTTTCTTTTTTTTTTTTTTTTTTTTTTTTTTTTTTTTTTTTTTTTTTTGCTCAAGATTCCATTGTCTATTGGGGGTCTTATGTTGTTCTATATGAATGTTAGGATTGTTTTTTTTCTATTTCTGTAAAGAATGTCATTGGTAATCAGATGGGGATGGCATTGAATCTATAGATCACTTTAGGTAGAATGGATATTTTCACGAAGAGCAGAAGACATTAAAAACAACCACGTAGAAGGTAATGAAATGTCAGGAATAAAACAATAACTTTAAATAACAACTTGAATGTAAATGGACTGAATTGTCCACCAAAGAGACATATGCTGGCTGAATCAATTTAAAAACTAGACCCAACTCTATGCTTCCAACTAAAAGTTCACCTCACCTGTAAAGACTCACACAGACTAAGAGTGAAGGGATGGAAAAACATATACCACACAAATGGAAACCAAAAACTATCAGGAATTGCCATTCCTACATTGGATAAAACGGACTTTAACCAAGAACTATAAAAAAGGCAAAGAAGTTAATGATATATTGACAAAGGGATCTCTCCAGCTATAACACTTTACAATCATAAATATGAACACACCCTACACTGGAACAACCAGATATATAAAGTAAACACTTTCAGACCTAAACAGAGAAATAGAACCAATTACAAAAATATTTAGGGACCTCAGTACCCATCTCCAACACTGGACAGATCATCTACACAACAAATCAACAGAGAAACAGAGGACTTAAAGTACACTTTAGACCAAGTGGATTTTGCCGACATCTACAGGACATTTCATCAAATGACTACAGAATATCCATTCTTCTCATCAGCACATGGAACATTCTACAAGATAGATCACAGGTTAGGTCACAAATCAAGTCTCAACAATTATTTTAAAAACTGTAATCATTTCAAATAGCTTCTCAGACCACAATGGATGAAAATTAGAAACCAAAAACAAGTGAAATTTTGGAAACTGTGCTAATATGAGGTAATGAAGAAACATGCTTCTGAACGACATATGGGTCCAAGAAGAAATTAAACAGGAAATCAAAGCTTTCTTGAAACTAATGAAAATAAAGTCACATTATACCAAAACCTATGGGATACTGCAAAAGCAGTACTAAGTGAGAAGTTTATTGCAATAAATGCTAACATCAAAAGAATAGAAAGGCTTCAAATAAACAACCTAATTATACTCCTCAAAGAACACTAAAAATAGAACAATCAAATCCCAGAATTGGTAGGGGAAAAGAAATGAGTAAGATCAGATAATAACTAAATAAGATAGAGACCAAAAAACAAATACAAAAGATCAATGAAACATAAAGCTGGTTTTTTGAGAAGATAAACATAACAGATAAACCATTAGTCAGACTAAGTAAAACAAGAGAGAAGATCCAAATAACAAATATCAGAAATGCAAAAGGAGACATTGCAACCAATGCCACAAAAATACAGGGAATAATTGGAAACTGATATTAACAACTTCTGCCAAAATATTTGAAAACTTGGAGGAAGTGGATAAATTTCTGGATGCGTACAAACGGCCAAGACAGCATCAAAAAGAAAAAGAAAACCAGCAAAGATCAATAATGAGCAAAATGATTGAGGAAGTAAACAGCAGTCTTCCAATAAAGAAAAGCCTAGGCCCAGATGGCTTTACTCTTCAAGTCTACCAAAATACCTTTGTTTCTTCTAATTTTATTCTGTCAATATACAATGTGGTTGATTACGGTGGCCTGTTACCGAAACCCCCCTCCCTCCTCCAACTCCTCCCTCTCACCCAACAATGTCCTTTCTGTTTGCTTGTCATATCAACTTCAAGTAATTGTAGTTGTAATATCTTCTTCCCCCCTCCCCCGAAAGAATTATATTAAGTGAAATGAGTTAGGCACAGAAAGAGAAATACTACATGTTCTCACTTATTGGTTGGAGCTAAAAATTAATTAATTAATTAATTAACCATAATACCTTTAAAAAGGTATTAATACCAATGATTTTGAAACGTCCAAAAATTAAAATACAGACCATTCTCCCAAACTCATTCCTTGAGACCAGCATCAACCTGACACCAAAATCAAACAAAGTTAAAACAAAACAAAACAAAACAAAACAAAAACCTACAGGCCAATATACTTGATGAACATAGACGCAAAAATCCTCCACAAAATCTCAGCAGACAGAGTACAACAGCACATCAAAAAGACCATACATCATGGTGGAGTGGGATTGATCCCAGAGTTGCAAGATTGCTTCCACATATGCAAATCAATAAATGTGATGTGCCACATCAACAAAATCAAGGACAAAAATCATATGATTATCTCAATAGTTGCAAAAAAAGGCATTTGATGACACTCAGCATTGATTCATGATAATGACTCTCAGAAAATTAGGAACAGAAGGAAGATATCTCAACACAGTAAAAGACATGCATGACAAACCCACCACCAATATCATGCAGAATAAGGATAATCTGAAAGTTTTCCCCTTAAGAACAGCAATAAGGTTAGGATGCCCACTCTCACCACTCTTATTTAACATAGTACTGGAAGTACTGGCCAGAGCAATTAGGCAAGAGAAAGAAATAAAGAATAAAAGGCAAGAGAAAGAAATAAAAAATAATTTTCCAAATTGGAAAATATAAAGTCAAATTATCGCTGTTTGCAGATGACATGGTCCTGAACATAGAAAAACCTATAAACTCTATGAAAAGAGCTGCAATTCAGTAAAATTGCAGTATACAAAATCAGGACACAAAAGTCTGTAGTTTTTTCACACAACAGCAATGAAATAGCAGGAAAAGAAATCAAGGAAGCAAGCCTATTTACAGTAGCTACCAATACAGCAGAATACCTAGGAATACACTTAACTGAGCAGGTAGAAGATCTCTACAATGAGAGCTACATAATATAGATGAGAGATGTGAAAAAGGACACAAAAAAATGGACATTCTATGCTCATTTATTGGTAGAATTAATGTTGTAAAAATGACCATACTACCCCAAACAATATACACATTCAATGCAATCTCTATTAAAATACCAATGACAATCTTCACAGAAATAGAAAAAAACAATCCTAACATTCATAGAGTAAAACAAAAGACTCCAAATGGCCAAAGCAATCCTCAACAACAAAATAAAAAAACAAAACAAGAGGCATTACACTACCTGACTTCAAATTATACTATAAAGCTATAGTAACCAAAACAGCATGGAACTGGCAGAAAAAGAGATACACGGAACAATGGAACAGAAGAAAGAACCCAGAAACCAACAAAGACACCAAGAACGTACATTGGTGAAAGGACAGCCTCTTCAGCGGTGGTGCTGGGATAACTGGATGTCCATGGGTAGCTAGAGCCATACCTCTCACCTTATATCAAAAGCAACTTAAAATGGATGAAAGATTAAAATATAAGACGTGAAACTATAAAACTCCTAGAAGAAAACACAGAAGAAGCACTTCAGGGTGTCGGACTGATCAAAGACTTTAAGAATAACACCTCAAAAGCACAGGCAACAAATAAAAAATAAACAAATGGGATTATAGCAAACTAAAAATCTTCTGCACAGCAAAGGAAACCATCAACAGAGTGTAAAGACAACCTACAGAATGGGAGAAAAAATTTGCAAACTAAGCATCCAACAAGTGATTAATATCCAGAATATACATGGAACTCAAAAAAAATTGCAGTAAAAAAAATTAATCTGATTTAAAAACGGGAAAAGGATCTTAATCAGTATTTCTCAAAAGAAGACCTAGGTTTATGAGAAAATGCTCAACACCACTAATCATCAGGAGTATCCAAATCACAACCACATTGAGATATCATCTCACCCCAAGTAGAATGGCTATTATCAAAATGACACAGAATAACAAATTCTGGCGAGGATGCTAAGAAAGGGGAACACTTGTACCCTGTTGATGGGACTCTAAATTAGTACAACCAACATGGAAAACTGTATGGAGGTTTCTCAGACAACTACAAATAGAACCGCCATATGATCCTGCATTCCCACTGCTGGGTATATATCCAAAGGAAGGGAAATCACCATGTCAAAGGGATACCAGCACTCCTGTTCATTGCAGATCTATTTACAAGAGCCAAGATATAGAAACAACTTAAATGTCCATCAACAAACAACTGGATAAGGAAACTTTGGCAGATAAACACAATGGAATACTACTCAGCCATAAAAAAATAATTGAATTCTGTCATTTGCAGCAGCATGGATGAGCTCGAAGAAAATTATGTTAAGAGAAATAAACCAGACACAGAAAGAGAAAACCAAATGTTCAAGGAGCATAGGAAAAGTGGCACAAACGTATCAGTCAACTTAAAACCATTTTTGCATATTACTCAATACATACACAAACAGAATGTCTTAAGTTCAAGAGTGAAAATATCTGGTATTGAGAACACCTAAGCCAATGGCAAAAATAAGATATATGAGTTCTTGAAACTTTTTCTAAGAAACTACTTGCAACTCTCCTCTAATGGGGTCCACAAGTAAAATTTATAACAGAGTGATTTCACTCCACTGAAAATATTCCACACAAATGCATGCACCTAGAGACCAAGATGTAGACAAAAATATTCCCAGGTACATTTTTTCCCAAAGCATCGAATGAGGGCAAAATATTTATCTAAATAGAATGCAATAATAAATTGATGTCCTTTCTTACAATGATACAGAAAAGATAAAAGAAATGAATAAACGACTACTATATGTGAAAAAGTCACTATATCTCACCAACGTAATTTTCCCCAAAGAAGCCAAACATAAAAATATACATGCCATACAATTTGTAAAAGGTTCAAAACTTGACACAACTATGATGTTATAATGCCTAGTGACCTTAAAGAGGCAGCAAAAAAAAAAAAAAAAGCTATTAAGGAAAAGCTGAAGATCAGTGACTTGACTACACACTGAGCTCTGTCTCCCAATGTGAATGATGAATGCACTCTTCCCTTTGCCATAATCAGTCAAGCTGCACATTCATGAGGTATGCAGTTCTTTCAATGTCCATTCGACCTCAATTTCATATCAAATGAAGGTACCCATGTTGTCATCATGTGGCATATAATTCGCTCCTTTTATGAACACAAATAATGTGCTGCTTGAGTGTCCTATCAGAGGTGACTAAACCTGCTGGTCAACAGAGTTAGGACATGAGGCATTGATGCTTCCTGAATCCCAGTGTCCTGCCTCTGCCTCTACCTCCTGCTTTGGTGATGATTTGTATATGCATAAAATGATGCCCACCACCCTCAACTCATGCACCCTTGGTCAAACTGCTGCAACCTGTGTCATGATGGCTGTGAGTGGACATGCCTATTGTAGCCTTCAGTAATCTGCCTTTTCTAAGCAAGAACACTTGGATTCAGGTATAGATTCCACACGTCACTATGAGCATATCAGCATCATGCACTTCCCCAGGGACACTTCCCACTTTACTTACAACCAAAGGAAGAAGCTGGAAAAGGTGACTGCTCTGACACACCCTGGGCCACAGGAACTATCACCTGGCCAGAGGATGATCACAGCAAACACCATGATGCTGATGATTGCCACAAATATTCACAATGAATTATGCACAATAAATTCTTAGGTGCATAATTTTCAAAAGAATTTTCAAACTGAGAAACCAACTTTTTCCTTGAGCCACTTCCCTAGAGACTGTGGAAAACAAATTACAACAAGGAAAAGTCCTGCTCATTGGTCCCTACATGGGAGGTCCAGTATATAAAAGCCCCAGAATTAAAGGAATTCTCAGAACCTGGGAAACTCACTTCTGAACAGAAGCCCACCTTCTACACCTGACACCATGACCCAATCCTGCTGCTCCCCTTGCTGCCAGCCTACCTGCTGCAGGACCACTTGCTGCCAGACCACCTGCTGCCAGCCCTCTTGTGGGGGATCTAGCTGCTGCCAGCCCAACTGCTGTGGGTCCGGCTGCTGTGGCCAGAGCTGTGGTGGGTCCGGCTGCTGCCAGCCTTGCTGCCGCCCAACTTGCTGTCAGACCACCTGCTGCAGGACCACTTGCTGCCGCCCCAGCTGTGGCTGCAGTCCTTGCTGTGTGTCCAGCTGCTGCCGCCCTTCCTGTGGTGGATCTAGCTGCTGCCAGCCAAGCTGCTGTGGATCTTGCTGCTGCCAGCCTTGCTGCCGCCCGACTTGCTGTCAGACCACCTGCTGCAGGACCACCTGCTACCGTCCAAGCTGTGGCTGTAATCCTTGCTGTGGATCCAGCTGCTGCCAACCATGCAGCTGCTGATTCACCTGCCGCACACTCACCACCCACCACAGACCCATTGCCCCAACCATATTGCCAAACTTCCAAGAATCTTGCTCTCTAAGCTTTGCTGACAGTCAACATGCTGACACTGACCGTTGCTGTCCCCTTGTTTCTACAATGCTTGTGAATCTACTGAAGTGATGCAGCCTGCATCCCTTTGATATCATTCTTCTCCATTTCCTCTTCTCAGCGCACCACATGCTGGTCAGCTCCACCTCACTGACATGGATTCATACTCTCAATTTCCGGAATATGTCCATCAGCGTTTGCATCTATGAAACATAAAAAACATTTTTTTTTCGGTGATGTTATATTCAACTCTCTGTACTGATCAATACTGAGCATGATTTTAGGTCCGTGCATTATATTTCGGAACTTCTGCTATGACACTTCATTGTTTCGTGATCACTTTAATTGTCTCCCTCACTGATGTTTTCTAATAAAATTTGTATTATCCTGCACCCTATGCTATGTTTTCTGTTTAGTTTGTTTGTTGGTTGTTTGGTTCGTTGGTTCTCGATCGCTTGCTTGCTTGCTTGCTTGCTTGGGTATTTAGTTCACAGCAGTTCTTTATGAAGGCTTATTTGGAGTGGCATTTTTTATTTATCTCTTACGAATCTCACAATGGTACTACATGTCGAGCAGAGCAAAAATTATCATTCACACTTTAGAGATGAGAAAATGATTTTCCACGCAGCTAGTAATAGGCAGAAGCAGTCCAGATCCCAAGTTTTTGATACCAGGGCAACGGTGCTTCTCTTTTTATTTCTTTCTTTTTCTTTTTCTTTTTTTCTAAAAGTAGATATAATAATGTTGGCTGGTCAAAGAAAAGATGGACATTTTGAATTGCTTCTCTAACATTGGAAATAATTATGCCTCTCATCTACAAATACTTTTCTATCTACCAACCTCAAATGCTCTTTTCTATCTATGACCATCAGATACTGCCTTTCAGCATTCTAGTCCATGAAGGAAGCCTTACACCTTCTTTGGATTTTGACCAGCTGCTGATGAAACTGTCACCAACAAATAACGAAAGCATCATTAGTATTGCTGGCCCTGCCCTAGCTTACGGGAACCTATCCTTTGATAGTCTGGAATTGGCAACCTGGTATCACTGCATTCATCTTAACAGAAATTGGAATTAGGAATCACATAGCAAAGCACACACACTTCGGCCCTGATTCCTTAGCTCGCAATCTTTGAGGCAATTTCATTTTTTTACATGAAGATTATATGAAAAGAAGATAAATTTATACAGAGTCCTGAGAACAAAGTTAGCCATGCAATAAGCATAGATCTTGAGATCCAGTCACAATCTCTGAACAATTAACGAGCACAAAACAACTTTTTATGTCCTATGGGATAAAGACAAGCTAAATGTACTCTTCAAAGTCAAGATGGACATTGGGTTGGTTCCCATATAGGGAACCTGGGTCGTCTGAAGAAAAACTAAGTAATAAAGAGAATAGCCAAGGCACTCAGCAGGACAAGTAATTATATAGCTCTGAGAGCAAATGAATAGGTTCCCACTGTGGCCACATTATTAATAAAAGATGGAAAGGTGCTTCTGGTGAGTTCACTGCACAATGTGACAGAGATAAGGAATATTCCTGGATGATGAGTCTGAAATTCATTGCCAGGTGACTAAACTTTCCAATGAGAGCCTGATGTCCGTTAGGTGTCCAGCCAGAGGTTTCACCTACACTCTCTGCCATGACCATCTATTCCTGAAAGGTGGGCATTACTACCCCCATGTCAGAGCTGATAAAATCAGTCTTGAGGGAGGCAAAATCACCTGCCTGATATGGCATGGATAGTGCTACCTTTCTCTGGCTTCCAAAACAAAGTTGTTTGGGGGAGCACTGGGGATGTGATAGGGATATCATGGACCGAGACTGTTTTTGATCACCAGGTGATGATCTGTCCGTGCCAGCTTCTTATGTATGACCCAGTTCCTTTTTCACAAGTTTCCATTGGAAGAGTAGTGCAGTTAAATTCTTCCTGTGATTTCAGATGAATGAAAAGCAACACCTAGGAAAAGAATGCTGTGGATATATCACAATACTGTAAGTAAACACCTAGCTAAATTGCAGATAATTGGTCTTGTTTTGTTCAATTCTTTTTCAAGTGAGATACCTCGGGCTTTTTCATCAAGAACTGCGCTTTGAAATTCTCCCTTCAGCACATCCCAGAACTTGCACTTTTAGATTTTGCTTGCGTATTCTAAATGAAGAAGAATATTGGACTGTAGGTTCAAGCTCTGTAAGAGCACGTTTAACTCAAGAAGCAGGAGTGACCCTTAGAAAAGTTGTAACAGGAAGTCCCATCAATGTCAAGTTCAGGCAGAGAAGAATTGGAATGAAGTGTTTGTTTCCTATCACTGCTGTAACATATTATCACAAAGTTAGAGGCATGAACAGCACCAATTTATTACCTTACATTTCTGGAGGTTTGAAGTCCAAAATGGGTCTCACAGAGCTAAAGTCCCAGGGAGGTATTGCTTCTGTAGATGCTAGGAAAACAATGCATGTCCTTGTCTTTGCATCTTCTAGAGCCTGCTCCCATCCTTTGGTTTATATCTCTGTATCACTCTGACCTCTGCTTCCTTCCTATCACCCACTCTCCAATCTCTCTCTTTTCATTATAAGGGACTTTATCATAACATTGGGCCCATGCAGATAATCCAGGATAACCTCCCCCTCTGATGTCCTTAAATAAATTGCATTTGCAATATTTCTTTTGTCCTGTAAAGTAACCTATTCACAGGGGATCAGGACACGCACATCTTTGAGATGCCATTATTCTGCCTAAAAAAATGAATCTTGATATGTCCAGAACTAACTTATTTGAAAATGATGGGACAGCAAGGATTTTTTTTAAAAAAATCAATGAAGAAAAAGGCTTAGTTCTCAAAGAAACATGAAGGGAAACATTCCCTGCCACATGAAGTACATTTTGAAATTACAGAAGGTAGAATACTGAGGATTCTAAGACTCAACAGCAACATCCACGTTCTTCGTGGACGCTACTTTACTGTCTTCTCATAGTTCACAGTCCGGCTGTGGGAGTATTTGGCCAATGGTTTGCAAGTTCTTCTAACCCGATCATGTCCTGATATACCTCTAGGAAGGCTTTGAAATGGAAATCCAAAAAACCCCTTAAGTAGGCACTCTAGGAACCTGCATCCATCTAAAAGGTGGGTTTTCATTTTAGGAATTTCCACGCTTCCACCCTTCACACACGTTAATTTCGTTGATACAGGGGACATGACTAGAAGGTCAATTCAATTTTCACACCTCAATTTTCATTGATGTTCTAAGAACTCGAAATTATTAATTTCAATCTTCCTATCTCAAAAATCGAAATAAATTATTAAGAAGAACCAAAGGAAGTATTTGGTTTAAATAATAGAGAGAAAATATCAGTGAACAAATAGAGCTGACAGAATTTCTGATTTAGAAAACCAGTCTTCAGGATTTTACAATGGAAATTTAGTCACTTGAGCGAATGAATGAGAATGGACATACTATATGTCAAAACTTGCAGAATATCATCAAAATGGTCTTTAAGGAAAAGGTTTAACCCTTCAATACTTATACTAGTAAAAAATAAAATTGGAAAATAAATGGATATATTATTCACCTTAAGATGTCAGAAACAGAAAAATAAATAAGCAAAAAAATTTGAAGGAAAGACATAAGTGAGAATGGAAATTAAGGAAATATAAAACATACGAAAAGAAAAAATCAACAAAAGCAAAAGTCAGTGCCTTCTACAATCTTTTTTGACATGTATAAAACACTGATAATACAGATTAGAAAAAGAGACAAGATAAATTTAAATAATATTGTGACTGAAAGAAGGCATATGTCTGTGTGTGTGTGTGTGTATTGACAGAGAATGTTTAATAAACACACCTGGAAAATTTGATCCCTAATTCACATAATATACTAAAATCTAGTCCAGGTGAACTAAAGATTTAAATGGACTTAACAACCTGAAAGCTCTTACACGAAAACATAGGGAAATATCTTTTAGATCTTGAGGAAGAAAGAGACTCCATCACAAAGAAAAACAAGTTACATCTTACAGAAAAGATCACCTAATTGGATTATGTTAACATAAAGAATTTATGTCCAGCAAACAAGATCTTAAAAGTGAAAACAAATTACACACTGGAGGAGGTTTCCGGAATTCATATACCAATAAATTGAGTATCAGGGGGAAAATCTCCTACACATCAGGTCTTTCTTTAAGAAAGCACATGAAACCAAATTAAGTAGTAGCGGGAAAAAAAACAACTGGAAATTTCATATTGAGATAAACACATATGGCAAATAAACATAAGAAGAAATGTGAAATCTGATTACTATTCAGAAAACTGTGAAACTATATGACAATCAGGATTCCTACATGCATTTCATTCAATATGACTATCTTGCTTTATACTTCTTTTGAAAAATAGAATTGTTAAAATTACAAAGTTAGTGTCGGTAAAACTAGGAATGGAAGCTTTCTTTGTCTGCTTCTCAAGCCTTTGCTCTTAATTACTACACTCTCCTCCTGGAGATGTCTCAATTTCTGGCATAACATTTTGGGGTTTATTTTTTTCTCATTATACACCATTGTAGAGAATTGCTGGCACATAATGTTCACTCAATAAATATTGGTAAAATGAATTCTGTAATAAACGACCTTTCAGGTGTTGTATAACCACACACCCAATCCTTGTACTATCCTCAATGTGCACCTCAGTTGGAGCCAAGTCTTGTCAAATGACTTGAGCATTCAGAATGGACATGGAAGTCCATAAAACATGAGGCCAGGATTTGTACTCTGTCAAGATGGTCTCCTTTCAGTACTCTGCTTCTCTTCCATATTACCTACTTTATTTCCTATGTGCTCAAATACAGCAATGGTTCAATGCCAGAGGATGGAATACTAGGTGTTCACTACACTAATCAAGTTGATAACAACTATAAGAGCCTTAAAGTGTTTTCATCTTTATCATTTAATTGGAGATCTATCAAGACTTTCAGAAAATTTGAAGAAAAATTGGAGAACCAAAAAAGTTGACCTTTGGTGTTTCTTTTCTCCCCATGGGCTTACCTAACCCAGAATAGAGATATTAGAAAGAAAGCCACTCATGTATGATCACTTGACTCACAGCAATGTATGCACAGCAGATAAGTGGGTATCAGGCTGGTCTTTTCAATTATTGGTCTCAAGACCATTGGACATGCACACAGATTTTTTTTTAAATATGACCCTTACCTCAAAGGACACAAAAACCAATTCCAGAAATAATGTATACTAATCAATTCCAGGGACACTGTACACATACATATAAGTGGTAAGGCAATAACATTTCTAAGATGTAACATATAAAAATACATATATATGACCTTAAGATAATTATTCGAGTTACTAAACAAGAAACTGAAAACACTGTAAGTTCTATGAAAAAGATCCAGAACCAGATCATTAAAATAAAGAACTCAGGTTTATGAGAAGCAAACATTCAGGGAAAGAGACAGAAGCTAGCGCAGCATAAGAGAGGACATCATCGCTAATGCACATAATCAACAAAGGCAAGTGTTCACAATAAATAAAACACTTCAGTGAAGAAATAAGGAGAAGACACACTCAGCAGAATTAATTAAAGATGCAATCAGAACCTCACAAAAGAGAAATCCAAATGTTCACCTAGCATTGGAAAAGTTATGCAAACTGTCCAGTCTTAGGAAAATTCAAACTAAAACCATATTAACATATTACAAAACACACAACTGGAAAGGCTCACATGCAAGAGTAAAATATCAGGTGTTAAGGAGACATAAAGCAATGACAATAAGATGGATGAGGTATTGCAATGCTTTCTGAAAACTCTTTGGAACTCTTCTCTAATGTAACCATATGCACAATTTACACCCCAGAAATTTCACTCCAAAAAAATATTCCTCAGAAATCATGCATGTGTAGACAAGATGTAGACAAGAGACAACAATGTTCCTGGGAGCATTATTTCCAGAAGCCTCTAACCAGGGACAAATACCCATCAAGTATAGCATGTGTCCATACATTGTGATCCCAAAACACAACGATATACCAAAGATCCATGGAAATGAACAAATGACTACTACATGCAAAAGCTCAATAAATTTCACAGATATAATTTTGAGCAAAAGCAGCAAAACAAACAACAAAATCCTGCCAAATAATTTATTTGTATAAAGTCCAAAACTTGCCACAACTATGATATTATAATACCTAGTTACCTTTAAAGAGGCTGGAAAAAAATCAGTATTAAGGAAAAGCATGAAGACAGTGACTTGACTACACACTGAGCTCTACTTCCTGACAGAAAGCTTACAAAAGTCCTAACAGCTACTCACATCAATGTCAAGATCAGGCAGAGAAGATTTGGAAGGAGGGATTACTTGCCTATTGCTGATGTATCAAATGGACACAAACTTGGTGTCTTAAGCAGCACAAATTCAGTATCTGACACTTCTGCTTGCCATAGGTCCAACATGGGTCTATGGGGCTAAAATCAAAGTGTGGGTGGGAATGCGATCCTTCTCGAGATACGAGGAATTCGATGCAACCCCTGCCTTTTCCGTCTTCTGGAGCCCAATCCGATCCCGTGCCTCATGACCCTGCATCCTTCTCACCCCGGCTTCCATCCTAGCCTTCCCTCACCAATCACCCTCTCTTCCTTCCAAGGGCCCTTCTCGTAAAATTGGGCCCACCCAGGTAATCCACGAGAAACAACCCCTCCTGAGATCCTTAATCTAATTCCATCGGCTCTATGTCTACAGCCCTCTACTCTAACCTACTCGCAGTTGATTAGGACATGCACATCTCGGACAGGGCATTTTTCTACCTACAACAGGAAGTTTCATATGCCCGCATCTAATGATTCGAAAATCGTGTGGGACGGTAAATCCTATAGGAAAGGAAGGCTGAGTCCTTCTCAAGGATACATGTCGAAAATTCTCTGAGACATGTTGAAAATTCTCCGAGACATGTGAGGAAGGTTCTGAGATTACAATATTGACAACATGGAGCATTCTAAGGCTTTTTAGGAACATCCACCGTCCTTGTGTTTGTTGCTTCAGTATCTTCTCATAGCTCAGTCAGGCTGTTGGAGTATTTTGCACATGGATTGCAAACTCTCACTAACCTGGTCACCTCCCGAAGTAATTCTATGAAAGCATTGAAGTGGAAATCTGAAAAATCCCTTAAGCGTGCACCATAGAAATCTGCACTCATCTCTATGGTAGGGTTTTCACTTGAGGAACATCAATACTTCTCAGTTTTCATTCATTGATTTCATGAATGATGGGAAGTGACTTGAGGGCCACCCAATTTTCCCATCACAACTTTCTCTAGTGTTAGAAGAACATGATATTATTATCCTCTTTCTTCCTTTCTTGAAGACATACAGAAATTAGTAAAAAGAACCTAGGGAAATGTTCTCTATGAAAAATAGACACAATGCATTTTTGGACAAATGGAGCTGAGAAGAGAGGTACAGACTTGGAGTACCGATCGGAAAACTTTATCATTGGAATTGAAACATCTCAGAAAATTAATTGCAATGAACACACCCGCTGTCAACACCTGCAGGATCTCCTCAAAATGATGCAGGAAGAAACACGTCCAACCCTCGATATCAACATTACTGAGAAATCAAATGAAAACTGGATGAATGTCGTATTCAGCTTCAGAAAGAAGAGAAGAGAAAGAAAGTCAGAGAAAGAAGAATTAATGGTCAAAACGTTAGAAGGAAACGGAGAAGAGACAATGGAAATTCAGAAAATGAACATACAAAATGTAGGAAATCAACAGAAGAAAAGTCGGTGCTTTCTAAAATCTTATTCCTTACATCAATAAGCCCCTGATCAAATTCCTCAGGAGGAAAAACAAGACAATTTCAAATGATGTCATGAATGAAAGGAGGCATCGATATACACATGTCGTTATAAATATATGTCGGCATTCACAGAGAATGTTGGATAAATGCAGCTGGAAAGTGAGGGCACTGGATCCCACATACACAACCGGCATGGAAATCTAGTCCAAGAGAACTACAGAACTGAAATGTACTCGACAACATTAAAACTCATGGAAGAAAAGACACATGAACATCTCTTAGACCTGGAGGTAGAAAAACACTTCTTCACTACAAACTAAAGCAATTATTCCTTCCAGAAAAAGATCACCCAAAAAGGTAATTTTAACATACAGTGTGTGTGCTTATGAATCCCCACGTCAATAAAAGTGAAAAATGAACTTACAAGCTAGAGAAGGATTTATTAATTCAGATACAAATAAAAACATTTGTATCAATGGGGAAAATATTGTACATGTCCTACTCCCTCTGTCTTTTTTTTTTTTTTGAAACACACTTTGTGAGACCAAATTTCATATTAACAAGGAAGCACCACCAACTGGAAATCTCATATGGCCATAAACATAAGTGGCACATGAACAAATGAATTAATGTGCAACCTGGTTACTCTGGAGGAAAAGGCAAAGCTAGGACAAATCGGGGATCGTACACGTAGTTCACCTGATGAAAACAAACCGCCTTAGGTACCTTTGGAAAAATAGAAATGGTAAAATGACAACATTAGTGTGGATGAAACGAGGACGGGAATCCTTCTCAGCTTCTCTCCATTTGCTCCTAATTCCTACACTCTCCTCTTCAGGTTCCTGTCACTAATTCTGCGAAACATTTCAGGATTTTCTCATTTTGCACTACATGCCATTGTAGAGAATTTTGCCACATAATGGTCATTCAATAAATATTGGTGAGATGAAGGATGGAATAAGTGACCGCACACAGGTTGTACAACGAGACATCCCAGCCTTATGCTGTCCTCAACGTGCATCTCAGTTGGAGCCAAGACTTGCCATATGACCTCGGGTTCACAATTGACATGGGGGTACTTGATACATAAGGCTGGGTCTTGTACTCTGTCCAGAGGCTCTTTTCTCATTGCTCTGCTTCTCTTCCATTTTACCCACCTTATTTCCATCCCGCTCAAATGGAACAATGGTTAAAACCTCGAGGACAGAACACTAGTTGTTCACTACACCATACAGTTGCTAACAACTGTAAGACCTTTCAAATGTTTAAATCTCTACCTGTTGACTGCAGAGCTACCAAGCCTACATGGAATTTGAAGGCCGGCCTTGACAAACAGAGGATATGACAGAAGAAGGTGCCATTTGGTGCCTGTTCTGTACCCAGCATAGAGGAACCTGAACTGAGACTTCAGAAGGCGAGCCCCTTGTTGAAGTTCACTTGCCTTACAAAAAGTTCTGCATGGCAGGCATGTGAGGAAAGGACTGGTCTTCTCAATACAGGGTCCCAGCACAACTGAACCTCCAGCCCCCTTAAAAGAAATGATGGTTCTCTATCACGTTCCACACACACAATAGTCCCAGCAATTGGTGCAGAGAACAAATCCAGGGGTCACACACACATAGGTAAAAATGGTAAGGCGATGACATTTCTAGGATGCCATATGGGATAATGTTCACATGACCTTGGGACCGTCTTCCAGTATGCTACACTAGAAACATGATCAGCACCTCACAAGTGTCCAGGGAGCACAGGGAACGTTGCTCAAACTTATCAGCCCAAGAGAACTTCAAAATGTAACCACACAGACGTACTACTAAAGATATACACAACCAGAACGGCTCACATTCAAGTGTGCAAAGAACTGGTGCAGAGGACACATAAGGCAGTGACAATTACAAGATACAGCATCTCCTTCAGAAAGCTGTTCTGAACTCTCATCGAAGGTGGACCATATGCACAATTCAAAATGCCAAAATGTCACTCCAAGAAAATATCCCACAGAAATGCGGGCACATGAAGACCAAGATGTAGACTACAATACTGCTAGGAGCATTACTCCCAGAATCCCCTAGTGAGGGACAAATACCCATCAAGCATAGCAGGCATCAATACATCGTGGTCCCTTCCTACAAGGATATACCCGAGACCGATGCAAATGAACAAATGACAGCTACAGGCATGAAGGTCAATAAATCCCAAACACACATCATTTGGAGCTAAAGGGGCAAAACAATAAATGTACCTGCCATAAACTTGCATTTGTATGAAATTCGAAAGTTGGCTACCTTTGGTATTAGAGCATCTAGATCCCTTAAGCAGGAAGAAAAGGATAGCGTTAAGCAGGGTCATGAAGGAAGCCACCTGACTGCACGTTGAGCTGTGTTTCCTGACATGAATGAAGAACGCGCTCTTCCTTGTGTCATAATCGGTCAAGCTAGACATTAACTGTGTACACGGCTCTTTCAACTCTGATTATATGTCAATTTCAGTTTGAATGAAGGTACCTGAGGTGTCATCACGTGGCATATAATTTGCTTCTTTATGGACACAAATAGTGTACCGGTTGGGTGTCCCACAAGAGGTTACTGGTCCTGCTGCTCAACAGGGTTGTGGACATAAAGAGGTGGATGCTTTTGGAATCCCAGTTTCTTGCCTCTTCCTCTATCGTCCTGCTTTTGGTGACGATTTGTTTGGGAAACTGATCATGCTCACCACCCTCAGCTCATGCACCCCTTGCTCCAACTGGGAAAACCTGTGCCATGGTTGCTTCGCGTGGACACAGCAATTATCATACACCTCAGTAATCAGGCTTTTCTGAGCGAGCACATGGAGACCCAGCTATGGATTCCACAGGCTCAGTGTGAACATATCAGCATCAAGACCCTCCCCAGCGACACTTCCCACTCTCCCTACAGCCAAAGAATCAAGCTGCCAAAGATGACTGCTCTGACACTACTCCGGCCAAAGGAACAATCATCACCTGACGAGATGATGGTCACAGCAAACGCCACGCTGCTGAGGATGCCTACCAATATTTCCATGGACTGATACACGGTGAACCACTTAGAGCATGACCTTCAAAAGACTTCTCATATTTGGGGAACAACCGTTTCCTTGGGCCATTTCCCTAGTGACCACGGAAAACAAACTCCAACACGGAAACGTCCTGCTCATTGGTCCCTACATGGGGGGGTCCAGAGTATAAAAGCCCCAGAATAGAAGGAGTCCTCACAATCTGGGAATCACACTTCTGAACAGAAGCCCACCCTCCACACCTGACACCATGACCTGCTGCTGCTGCCCTTGCTGCCAGCCCACCTGCTGTGGGTCCTGCTGCTGCCAACCTTGCTGCTGCCACAACTGCTGCTGCCATCACTGCTGTCACAACTCCTGCTGCAGGAACTGCTGCTGCCGCCACTGCTGTTGCTGCAGTCCTTGCTGTGGCTGCGGCTGTGGCTGCGGCGGCGGCTGCGGCTGCGGCTGCGGCTGCTCGCCCTGCTGCCACCACGGTGGCTGTGGCTGTGGCTGCTGCCAGCCTTGCTGCTGCTGCTGCTGCTGCCCATCTTGCTGCTGCTGAACCACCTGCTGCACACTCACCACCCACCGCAGGCCTCTTTCCTCAGCCCTTGTGTCCAACTTCCTGTTCCTGCCAGAATCTTCCTCCCTAAGCTCTGCTGAAAATCACCATGCTCACACCGACCATTCTCCTCCCATTCTTCCTCCAATACTTGTGAATCCTCAGAAGGCATACACGTGACAATCCTTCCATCTTCCTCTTCCTCATTACCTCTTGCTCAGTGAGCCAGGCACTGCTCAGCTCCAGTGCATTGACATGGCTTCGTGGTCTCAACATCGGGAAAGTGATCGTCGGCTTTTGCCTCCACGGAAACTTAAAAGCAGAAAATCTCTTCCGACTGGTTGTGGATCACTCTGTCACGATCAATACTGAGCGTCTTCTTAGATGCAGGCATTGCATTTCAAAACTCCTGCGGAGTTACTGAACTCTCCCATGTTCCCATTAATTGTCTTCCTACCTCACCTTTTCGAATAAAATTGGTGTTCTCCTGCAACTCTATGTCAAGTTTTCCATTTTGTTGGTTGTTTCGTGGGTTGGTTGGTGGGCTGGTGGGTGTGTTGGTTGATTGGGTGGTGGGGTGGGTGTTTGGTGGTGTGGTCACTTGGTTGGTGAGTCGGTGGGTTGGTTGGTTGGTTTAGAGCAGTGTTTTTCTCAGACTGACTTTGGAGTCAAATTTTACGTTTATTACCTCATTCAAATCACACAACGGCCCTACATGTTGAGCCCAGCTAAGGATACCACTCCCGTTTGGATGATGGGGAAAAGACTTGCTGTGCAGCCAGTCATCCAAAGAAGCTGACCTGTGCCGGGGTCCTTTGATTCCAAGGCAAGGGCACTTGCTTTTTTCTCAATCTTTCTTTTTTTCTTTTTTCTGTTCATACTTTTTATTTCTCTACAAGTACATATGCCCCTGTCGACTTGTCACAGAAAAGGTGGACATTTGGAGTAGCTTCTCTAACATTAGGACTAATTATCCCTTTCATCTATTAACACTTTTCTGTCTACCGAGCTCTTCCCAAGTACTCCTCCCCGCTCTGTGACCAATAGGCACTGCCTTTCAGCATTCTCATCTATGAAGGGAGCCTCACACCTTCTCTGCATTCTGCTAGGACACTGGTACAACACCTCACTGAGAAATACTATGAGCACCATTGGTGTACCTTCCCTGCCCTTGCCCTGGGCAACCGCTCTATTGCTCTCATGGAATTGGCATCCTGGTCTCACTGCATTCATCTTAAGAGACATCGGAATGGGCAATGACCCTAGCGGCACCCATGCTTGGGCCTTGATTCCTGACCTCCTTCACATTAAGCCTCTTTGGTTTCTGGACATGAATGTTGTGTGGAGAGAAGGTAAGTCAGTACACGGTCCTGAGAATTAGGTTACCCATGCAATGGGCATATTTCCTGTGATCCATTCACAAACTCTGGGCCATAAAACAACTTTCTGTGTTCTCTGAGATGAAGACAATTAAGCGGAAATATAAAATCAAACTCAGAGTTTTCAGGAAAAAGAGAGATCTAGATGGAATTCAACTAGGAAAAGGAAGGACGCACTCTTCAAAGTAAGATGGACGGGCTTGGGTTGGTTCCCGAAGGGTGGAACCTGGATCGTCCGTAGAAAAACCCATTGATACAGAGAAATGCCAAGGCACGCTCGGCAGGACAAGGGCTCATACAGCTCTGGGCAAAAATATAGAGGTTTCCTCTCCGGCCTCTTTCTTAATGAGAGATGGAATGGTGCTTCTGGTGGGTTCACCACTCGATGAGCCAGAGATGTGTGACCTTCCTGGAGAATGAGTCGGAAATTCATTGCCACTTGACTAAAGTTTCCGATGAGGAGAACGGATGGGGGACTTGTGAACATTCACCGAGGCACTGCTGCATGCTAGGTGTCCCGCCAGAGCCTTCACCTCCACTCTCTCTACCATGCCCTTGCATTCTGGAAAGGTGCACATTACAGTCCCCATACCAGAGCGGAGGAAATCGGTCTTGTGGGAGGCAGAATCACTTGCCTCAAGTTGCATGATTAGTGCTACCTTTGCCTGCCTTCAAAAACAAAGCTGTTTCAAGGAGCGCTGGGGAAATGATTGGGATACCGTAGGAGCGAACTGTTTTTGTTCTCCCGATGACGATCTGTGAGCACCAGATCTGTGTGATTGACTTCCTTTTTCATGGTCTTTATCAGTGAGTGGAGCAGGCAAATTCTTCCTTTCATTATAGCTGAATCAAATGCAATGCCTAAGATAAGAATCCTGAGGAGGTCACAATATGGTCAAAAATACCTGACTGCACTCCACATATCTGGTCTGCTTTTGCACATGCTTTACCCGGTAAAGGACGCTCAGGAGTTTTCATCAAGACAATTGCTCCTTGAAATTGTCCCCTCGACACGTACTGGAAATCGCGTGTCAGGCTGGGATTATGTATTTTAGAACAAGAGGAAGCCTGCACTCCAAGTCCAAGCTCTGCAATAGCACACAGAGTTTAACTCAAGAAACACAAGGGAACCTTACAAAAGTCCTAACAGCTACTCACATCAATGTCCAGATCAGGCAGAGAAGATTTGGAAGGAGGGATTACTTGCCTATTGCTGATGTATCAAATGGACACAAACTTGGTGTCTTGAGCAGCCCAAATTTAGTATCTGACACTTCTGCTTGCCATAGGTCCAACATGGGTCTATGGGGCTAAAATCAAAGTGTGGGTGGGAATGCGATCCTTCTCGAGGTACGAGGAATTCGATGCAAGCCCTGCCTTTTCCGTCTTCTGGAGCCCGCTCCGATCCCGTGCCTCATGACCCTGCATCCTTCTCACCCTGACTTCCGTCCTATCATGCCCTCACCAATCACCCTCTCTTCCTTCCAAGGGCCCTTCTCATAAAATTGGGATCACCCGGGTAATCCACGAGAAACCACCCTTTCTGAGATCCTTAATCTAATTCCATCGGCTCTATGTCTACAGCCCTCTACTCTAACCTACTCGCAGTTGATTAGGACATGCACATCTCGGACAGGCCATTTTTCTACCTACAACATGAAGTTTCATATGCCCACATCTAATGATTTGAAAATCGTGTGGGACGGTAAACCCAAAGGAAAGGAAGGCTTAGTCCTTCTCACGGATACATGTCGAAAATTCTCCAAGACATGTTGAAAATTCTCCGAGACATGTGAGGAAGATTTTGAGATTACAATATTGACAACATGGAGCATTCTAAGGCTTTTTAGGAACATCCACCGTCCTTGTGTTTGTTGCTTCAGTATCTTCTCATAGCTCAGTCAGGCTGTTGGAGTATTTTGCACATGGATTGCAAACTCTCACTAACCTGGTCACCTCCCGAAGTAATTCTATGAAAGCATTGAAGTGGAAATCTGAAAAATCACCTTAAGCGTGCACCATAGAAATCTGCACTCATCTCTATGGTAGGGTTTTCACTTGAGGAACATCAATACTTCTCAGTTTTCAAACCTTGATTACATGAATGATGGGAAGTGACTTGATGGCCACCCTATTTCCCCATCACAATTTTCTTTAGTGTTAGAAGTACATGATATTATTAACCTCTTTCTTCCTTTCTTGAAGACATAGAGAAATTAGTAACAAGAACCTAGGGAAATGTTCTCTATGAAAAATAGACACAATGCCATTTTGGACAAATGGAGCTGAGAAGAGAGGTACAGACTTGGAGTACCGATCGGAAAACTTTATCATTGGAATTGAAACATCACAGAAAATTGATTGCAAAGAACACACTCGCTGTCAACACTTGCAGGATCTCCTCAAAATGATGCAGGAAGAAACACGTCAAACCCTCGATATCAACATTACTGAGAAATCAGATGAAAATTGAATGAACGTCGTATTCAGCTTCAGAAAGAAGAGAAGAGAAATAAAGTCACAGAAAGAAGAATTAATTGCAAAGACGTTAGAAGGAAACGGATAAGTGACAATGGAAATTCAGAAAACGAACATACAAAATGTAGGAAATCAACAGAAGTAAAGTTGGTGCTTTCTAAAATCTTATTCCTTACATGAATAAGCCCCTGATCAAATTCATCAGAAGGAAAAACAAGACAATTTGAAATGATATCATGAATGAAAGGAGGCATCGATATACACATGTAGGTATAAATATATATCCGTGTTCACAGAGAATGTTGGATAAATGCAACTGGAAAGTGAGGACACTGGATCCCACATACAAAACCGGTATGGAAATCTAGTCCAATAGGACTACAGAACTGAAATGTACTCGAAAACATTAAAACTCATGGAAGAAAAGACACATGAACATCTCTTAGACCTGGAGATAGAAAAACACTTCTTCACTACAAACTAAAGCAATTATTCCTTCCAGAAAAAGATCACCCAAAAAGGTAATTTTAATGTACAGTGTGTGTGTTTATGAATCCCCACGTCAATAAAAGTGAAAAATGAACTTACAATCTAGAGAAGTATTTATTAATTCAGATACAAATAAAAACATTTGTATCAAGGGGGAAAATATTGTACATGTCCTACTCTCTCTGTCTTTTTTTTCTTTTTTTGAAAAAAACTTTGTGAAAGCAAACTTCATATTGCCAAGGAAGCACCACCAACTGGAAATCTCATATGGCCATAAACATATGTGGCACAAGAACATATGAATTAATGTGCAACCTGGTTACTCTGGAGGAAAAGGCAAAGCTAGGACAAATCGGGGATCGTACCTGTAGTTTACCTGATGAAAGCAAACTGCCTTAGGTACCTTTGGAAAAATAGAAATGGTAAAATGACAACATTAGTGTGGATGAAACAAGGATGGGAATCCATCTCAGCTTCTCTCCATTTGCTCCTAATTGCTACACTCTCCTCTTCAGGTTCCTGTCACTAATTCTCCAAAACATTTCAGGAATTTCTCATTTTGCACTACATGCCATTGTAGAGAATTTTGCCACATAATGGTCATTCAATAAATATTGGTGAGATGAAGGATGGAATAAATGACCGCACACAGGTTGTACAACAAGACATCCCAGCGTAATGCAGTCCTCAACGTGCATCTCACTTGCAGCAAAGGCTTCCTATATGACCTGGGGTTCAAAATTGACATACAGGTACCTGAAACTTAAGGCTGGGTTTTGTTCTGTGTCCAGATGCTTCTTCCTCAGTCCTCTACTAATCTTCCATTTTAACCACCGTATTCCAATCCTGCTCAAAGAGAGCAATGTTTAAAAACTCGAGGATCCCACATGAGGTGTTCACGACACCATCCAGTTGCTAGCAACTATAAGATCTTTCAAATGTTTAAATCTCTATCTGTCGATTACCGAGCTAGAAGGGCGATTCGGTAGTTGAAGGCCGGCCTTGGCACAGAAAGGACAATACAGCAGAGGAAGTTGTCACTTGGTACCTGTTCTGTGCCCAGAATAGGGGACCAAGAATTGAGACTTCGGAAGGAGAGCCCCTCGTTAAACTTCACTTGTCTGACAAAAAATTCTACATGGCAGGTGGGTGGGGAAAAGACTGGTCTCTTCCAAACAGTCTCAGCACAACGGAACTTTCCACCCCTTTAAAATAAACCATAGGTCTCCGTCACATTCCACACACAAAAGAATTGCAGAAACATTGGACAAAGAACAAATCCAGGAATCATGCACACGTAAATAAAAATGGTAAGGCGAAGACATTTCTAGGAAAACATAGGGGATGATGTTTACATGACCTTAAGACTGTCGTCCAGTATACTACACAAGAAACATGATCCTCACCTCACAAAACAGAGCACCTCACAAAACAGGGAACGTTACTCAAACTCATCAGTCCAAGAGAACTTCAAAATGTGTCCATATTGACATACTACTAAATACACACACGACCAGAACGGCTGGCATTCAAGTGTGCAAATATCAGGAGTGGAGGACACATAAGGCAGTGACAACTATAAGATGCAGGAACTCTTTCAGAGAGCTATTTTGGGCTCTCCTCGAAGGGGGACCATATGCACAATTCAAAATGCCAAAATGTCCCTTCAAGAAAATATCCCACAGAAATGCATGCACCCGAAGAACAATTGTAGACTGCAATACTCCCGGGAGCATTATTCCCAGAAGCCCCTAACGAGGGACAAATACCCATCAAGCGTAGCAGGCATCAATACATCGTTGTCCCTTCCTACAAGGATATACCCAAGACCACAGGAAGTGAACAAATGACGGCTACAGGCACGAAGGTCAACAAATCTCACACACATAATTTGGAGCCAGAAAAGCCAAACAAAAAGTATACATGCCATAAAAGCGCATTTGTATGAAATTCAAAATTTGGCTACCTTCCGTATCAGAACACCTAGATCCCTTAAGCAGGAAGAGAAGGATAGCGCTAAGGAGAATCATGAGGGGAGCCACTTGCCTACGCATTGAGCTCTATTTCCTGACACGAATGATGAATGGACTCTTCCTCGTGTCGTAATCAGTCAAGCCATACATTAATGGTGTACACGGCTCTTTCAACTCCGATCATATGTCAACTTCAGTTTGGATGAAGGTACCTGAGGTGTCATCACATGGCATATAATTTGCTCCTTTTATGGACACAAATAATGTGCCGGTTGGGCGTCCCACCACACGTTACTGATCCTGCTGCTCAACAGGGTTACGGACTTAAAAGAGGTGGGTGTTTTTGGAATCCCGGTGTCTTGCCTCTTCCTCTATCGTCCTGCTTTTGGCGATGATTTGTTGGTGAAAATGATCATGCTCACCACCCTCGGCTCCTGCACCCCTTGCTCCAACTGGGATGAACTGTGCCATGGTGGCTGCTGGTGAACGCAGCAGTTATTGTACACCCCAGTGATCAGGCTCTTCAGAGCGAGCACATTGAGACCCAGCTATGGATTCCACATGGTTGCTGTGAGCATATCAGCATCATGCCCCTCCCGTGGGACGCTTCACACTCTCCCTACAGCCAAAGAACCAAGCTGGCAAAGACGACTGCTCTGACACTCCCCAGGAAACAGGACCTATCACCTGACCAGAGGATGAGCACAGCAAACACCACGATGCTCAGGATGTCTACAAATCTTTCCAAGGACTTCTCATATTTAGAGAACCACATTTTCCCTGGGCCATTTCCCTAGGGAGCACGGTAAACAAATTCCAAGAAGGAAAAGTCCTGCTCATTGGTCCCTACGTGGGTGGGGAGGGGGGTCCAGTGCATAAAAGCCTCAGAAGAGAAGGAGTCCTCACAATCTGGGAATCACACTCCTGAACAGAAGCCCACCCTCCACACCTGACACCATGACCTGCTGCTGCTCCCCTTGCTGCCAGCCCACCTGCTGTGGGTGCGGCTGCTGCCAACCTTGCTGCTGCCGCAACTGCTGCTGCCATCACTGCTGTCACAACTCCTGCTGCAGGAACTGCTGTTGCCGCCACTGCTGTTGCTGCAGTCCTTGCTGTGGCTGCGGCTGTGGCAGCGGCTGTGGCTGCGGCTCTGGCTGTGGCTGCTCGCCCTGCTGCCACCATGGTGGCTGTGGGTGCGGCTGCTGCCAGCCTTGCTGCTGCTGCCCATCTTGCTGCTGCTGATCCACCTGCTGCACACCTAACACCCACCGCAGGCCTCTTTCCTCAACCCTTTTGTCCAACTTCCTGTTCCTGCCAGAAACTTGCTCCCTGAGCTCTGCCGACAATCACCATGCTCACACCGACCGTTTCCTCCCCTTCTTCCTGCAATGCTTGTGAATCTTCAGAAGGGACGCACGTGACAATCCTTCCACCTTTCACTTCCTCATTTCCTCTTGCTCAGTGAGCCAGGGACTGCTCATCTCCAGCACATTGACATGCTTTCCTGGTCTCAACATCGGGAAAGTGATCGTCAGCTTTTGCCTCTATGGAACGTTAAAAGCGGAAAATCTCTTCCGACTGGCTGTGGATCACTCTGTCACGATCAATACTGAGCATCTTCTTAGATGCACGCATAGCATTTCAAAACTCCTGCCAAGTTACTTAACTCTGTCATGTTCACTGGAACTGTCTTCCTAGCTCAACTTTTCTAATAAAATTGGTGTTCTCCTGCAATCCTATGTCGTTTCCATTTGTTGTTTGTTTCGCTTGGTTGGTTTGTTGGTGGGTGAGTGGGTGGGTGGGTGAGTTGGCTGTTTGGTGCGTTTGTGGGTGGATTGGTGGGATGGTGGATTGGTTGGTGGGTTGGATGGTGGGTTGGGTGTTTGGTGGTGTGGTCGTTTGGTTGGTGAGTCGGTGGGTTGGTTGGTTAGTTTCTAGCAGTTCTTTTCTTCGCCTTAATTTGGAGTTATATTTTACGTTTTTTATCTCATTCAAATCTCACAATGGCCCTTCCTGTTTTGCACAGCCAAGGACAGCACTCCCATTTTGATGATGGGAAAAAGATTTGCCATGCAGCTATTCGTCAAAAGAAGCAGATCTGTGCTTGGTTCCTTTGATTCCAAGGAAAGGGCACTTGCTTTCTTCTTTGTCTTTCTCGTTTTCCTCGTTTTGTTCGTATTTATCAGGTCTCTTCAAGTCGATATGCACGGTCGATTTGTCACAGGAAAGATGGACATTTGGAGTAGCATCTCTAACGTTAGGAGTCGTTATAGCTTTCATCTACTAACACTTTTCTGTCTACGAGCTCTTCCTAAATACTCCTCCCCGCACTGTGACCAATAGACACTGCCTTTCAGCATTCACATCAGTGAAGGGAGCATTTCACCTTCTGCACCTTCTGGAAGGCCACTGGTACAATCCGTCATGGAGGAGTAAGAGGAACATCATTGGTGTACCTGGCCCTGCCCTTGCCTTGCGCAACCTCTCTTTTGATGTCATGGAACTGGCACCCTGTTGTCATTGCATTCATCTGAAGAGACTTTGGAATGAGCAATCACCCTAGCGGCAGCCAAGCCTGGGCCTTGATTCCTGACCTCCTGAGCACTGAGCGCATTTGGTTTCCTGACATGAACGTTGTATGAATAGAAGATAAATCAGTACACGGTCCTGAGAATTAAGGTACCCGTGCAACGAGCATATTCCCTGTGATCCGTTCAGAAACTCTGGGCCCCAAAAGAACATAAAACAACTTTCTGTGTTCTATGAGATGAAGACAATTCAGCCGAAAAATAAAATCAAACTCAGAATTTCCAGGAAAAAGATGAAAGTAAATAGAAGTCAACTAGGAAAAGGAAAAACGCACTCTTCAAAGTCCAGATGGGCATTAGGTTGGCTCCCAAAAGGAACCTGGGTCCTCGGAAGGAAAATTAAGTGATAAAGAGAATTACCAAGGCATGCTCAGCAGGGCAAGGGTCCATTCAGCTCTGGGGAACAATGAAGAGGTTTCCCCTATGGCCACTTTCTTAATGAGAGGGAACGGTGCTTCTGGTGAGTTCAATGTTCAATGAGACATAGATGTGTGAAATTCCAGAAGTACGAGCCAGAAATTCATTGCCATGTAACTAAAGTTTCAGATGAGAACAAGCGATGGGGGGTATGCAAACATTAGCCAAGGGCCTGGTGCATGCTATGTATCCAGCCACATTCATCACCTCCACTCTCTCTACCATGACCACGCATCCGTGAAAGGTGCACATTCCTGCCCCCATTATCAGAGCTGAGTAAATCAGCCTTGAAGGAGGAAAAATCACTTGCCTCAAGTTGCATGGATAATGCTACCTTTGCCTGGCTTCAAAGAAAAGGCTGTTTCAGGGAGCACTGGGGAAATGATTGGGATGTCATTGAAGCGGTCTGTTTCTGTACTCGCGATGACAATCTGTCACTACCAGCTCCTGTGTGATTGACTTCCTTTTCCACGGTCTTCATCCCTGAGCGGAGCAGGCAAATTCTTCCTTTCATTTTAGTTCAATCAAAAGCAATGGCTAACATAAGAATGCTGAGGAGGTCCCAATACAGTCGAAAATACCTGGCTGCACTCCAGGTATCCGGTCTGGTTTTGCCCATGCTTTACCCGGGAAAGAATGCTCAGGAGTTTTCATCAAGAGAATTGCTCTTCGAAAATCTCCCCTCTATACATTCTAGAAATAGCATGTCCGGTTGGGATTATGTATTCCAGAACAAGAGGAAGCCTGCACTTCAAGTCCAAGCTCTGCAATAGCACTCATAGTTTAACTCAAGAAGCATGAGGGAGTCTTACAAGAGTCCTAACAACTACTCACATCAATGTCGAGTTCAGGCACAGAAGACTTGGACGGAAGGATGACTTTCCTTTTGCTGCTGTAACAAATGGCCAGGAACTTGGTGTCTTAAGCAGCCCAACTTTAGGATCTTACACTTCTTGTTATCATAGGTCCAACATGGGTCTGTGGGGCTAAAATCAAAGTGTGGCTGGGAATGCATTCCTTCTGGGGGTAGAAGAAAATCAATCCAAGCCTCTGCCTTTTCCAGTTTCTGGAGCCTGCTCCCATACCTTCCCTCATCACCCTGCATCCTTCTCACCCTGGCTTCCACCCTATCATTCCCTCACAAATCACCCTCTCTTCCTTCCAAGGCCCCTCTCATAAAATTGGGCCCACACAGATAGTCCAGGAGACACCGCCCCTCCTAAGATCCTTCATCAAATTGCATCGGCTCTTTGTCTACAGCCCTTTACTATAACCTACTCACAGGAGATTAGGACATGCACATCTTGGACAGGCCATTATTCCGCCTAGGACACGAAATGTAATATGCCCACATCGAACTGATTTGAAAATTGTGTGGGACAGTCGAAACTTAAAGGAAAAGAAGGCTTGGTCCTTCTCAAAGGAACGTGCAGAAAATTCTCCAACACAGGTGAAGAAATTCCGGAGTTTACAATATTTACAACATTGAGCATTCTAAGGCTCTTTAGGAACATCCACGGTCCTTGCATTGGCTACCTCAGTATCTTCTCATAGCTCAGTCAGGCTGTTGGAGTGTGTTCCCCATGGATTGCAAGCACTCACTAACCTGGTCACCTCGCGAAGTAATTCTATGGAAGCATTGAAGGTGAAATCTGAAAAGCCATAGAAATCTGCATTCGTGTCTATGGTAGGGTTTTCACTTGAGGAGGGACAAAACTTCTCGGCTTCTCAAACCTTAATTTCATGAATGAGGGGAAGTGATTTGATGGCCAACCAATTTTCCCACCACAATTTTCTTGGGCGTTACAAGAACATGATACTATTGACCCCTTTCTTCCTTTCTTGAAGACGTACAGAAATTATTAACAGGAAAGTAGGGGAATGTTCAGTATGAAAAGGAGACACCATACATATTGGAATGAATGGAGCTGAGAAGAACGGTACAGACTTGGAGTATCGATCTCAAAACTTTATCACTGCAGTTGAAAGATCTGAGAAAATTAATTGCAGTGAACGCACTCCCTGTCAAAACACGCAGGATCTCCTCAAAATGATGGAGTAAGAAAAACGTCAAATGCTCGATATCTCCACGAGGGGGAAATCAAATGGAAACTGAATGAATGTCATATTCATCTTCAGAAGTCACAGAAAGAAGAGGTAACTGCCAAAATGGAAGAAGGAAAGACATAGGTGACAATGTAAATTCGGAAAATGAACATACAAAATGAAGGAAATCAGCAGAGGAAAAGTTAGTACTTTCTAAAATCTCTTTCCTTACACCAATAAGCCACTGATAAAATTCATGGAGGAAAAATAAGACAATTTGAAATGATGTCATGAATGAAAGAATCCATCGATATATACATATAGGTATAAATATGTGTCCACATTCACAGACAAGGTTGGACACATGCCGCTGGAAAGTGAGGAAACTGGATCCCACGTACACGACCGATGTGCAAATCTAGTCCAAGTGGACTACAGAAATAAAATATACTCAACAACATTAACACTCATAGAAGAAAATACACACGAATATCACTTAGACTTTGAGGTAGAAAAAGACCTCAGAATAACTAGAAGACCTAAGAATAGCTAAAACCTAAATCAACGATCTCTTCGAGAGAAGAACGCCTCATCGGGTAATCTTAACATACGCAATGTGTGTTTGTGATACCCCACGTCAATAAAAGTGGTAATAAAATCACCTTACACATGGGAGGAAGATTTAGTAATTCATATACAGATAAAAGAATTAGTATCAACGGGAAAAGGATTGTACATGTCCTGTTCTCTCTTCCGGTTTTGGGAAAGAAAGCACGTGAAACCAAATGACATATTGCCAGGAAGACACAACCAACTGGAAATCTCACTTGGAGATAAACCTATGTGCCACATGAACATGTGAAGTAACGTGCAACCTGCTTATTCTGGAGGAAAACGCCAAGCTGTCCCCAATCAGGTACCTTCCACATAGCTCACTGGATGAAAACCTCCTGTTTTAGGTGCCTTTGGAAAACAAGAAATGGTAAAATGACAACATTAGTGTGGATGAAACTAGGGCGGGAGTCCTTCTCAGCTTCTCACCATTTGCTCCTAATTTCAGTGCTCTGCTCCTCAGGTTCCTGTCACTGATTCTGCGAAACATTTCCAGGTTTTCTCGTTTTCCACTACATGCCATTGTAGACAATTTTGCCACATAATGGTCATTCAATAAATACTGGTGAAATGAAGGATGGAATAGATGACCGAGCGCAGGCTGTACGACGACACATCCCAGACTTATACCACCCTCAGTGTGCATCTCGGTTGGAGCCAAGGCTTGCCAAATGGCTTGGGGTTCACAAATGACATGGAGGTTCTTGAAACATAAGGCTGTGTTTTGTACTTTTTCGACATGCTCTTTTTTCAGTCTTCTGTGTCTCTTCCATTTTACCCACCTTCTTCCATCCTGTTCAAATAGAGCAACGGTTAAAAACTCGAAGATCCAACATGAGGGGTTCACGACACCATGCAGTTGCTAACAACTATGAGATCTTTCAAATGTTTAAATCTCTATCTGTCGATTGCCGAGCTACCAAGCCTACTCGGAAGTTGAAGGCCGGCCTTGACACACAAAGGATACTACAGGAGAGGAAGTTGGCCCTTGGTGCCTGTTCTGTGCCCAGAATAGAGGACCCCGAATGGAGACATCGGAAGGAGAGCCCCTCGTGGAAGTTCACCTGCCTTACAAAATAGTCTGCATGGCACGTGTGTGGGGAAAAGACTGGTCTCTTCAATTCACGGTCTCAGCACAACAGAACTTTCAGCCCCATTAAAAGAAACCATGGGTCTCCTTCATATTCCACACACAGAAGAATTCCTGAAACATTGGACAAAGAACAAATCCAGGAATCATGCACACGTACATGAAAATGGTAAGGCGAAGACATTTCTAGGAAAACATAGGGGATGATGTTTACATGACCTTAAGACTGTCGTCCAGTATACTACACAAGAAACATGATCTGCACCTCACAAAACAGAGCACCTCACAAAACAGGGAACGTTACTCAAACTCATCAGTCCAAGAGAACTTCAAAATGTATCCATATTGACATACTACTAAATACACACACGACCAGAACGGCTGGCATTCAAGTGTGCAAATATCAGGAGTGGAGGACACATAAGGCAGTGACAACTATAAGATGCAGGAACTATTTCAGAGAGGTGTTTTGGGCTCTCCTCGAAGGGGGACCATATGCACAATTCAAAATGCCAAAATGTCACTCCAAGAAAATATCCCACAGAAATGCATGCACCCGAAGAACAATTGTAGCCTGCAATACTCCCGGGAGCATTATTCCCAGAAACCCCTAACGGGGGACAAATACCCATCAAGCGTAGCAGGCATCAATACATCGTTGTCCCTTCCTACAAGGATATACCCGAGACCACAGGAAGTGAACAAATGACGGCTACAGGCAGGAAGGTCAATAAATCTCACACACATAATTTGGAGCCAAAGAAGACAAACAAATATATACATGCCATAAAATCGCATTTGTATAAAATTCAAAATTCGGCTACCTTCCGTATCAGAACACCTAGATCCCTTAAGCAGGAAGAGAAGGATAGCGCTAAGGAGAATCATGAGGGGAGCCACTTGCCTACGCATTGAGCTCTATTTCCTGAACACGAATAATGAATGGACTCTTCCTCGTGTCATAATCAGTCAAGCCATTCATTAATTGTGTACACGGCTCTTTCAACTCCGATCATATGTCAACTTCAGTTTGGATGAAGGTACCTGAGGTGTCATCACGTGGCATATAATTTGCTCCTTTTATGGACACAACTAATGTGCCGGTTGGGCGTCCCACCACACGTTACTGATCCTGCTGCTCAACAGGGTTACGGACTTAAAAGAGGTGGGTGCTTTTGGAATCCCGGTGTCTTGCCTCTTCCTCTATCGTCCTGCTTTTGGCGATGATTTGTTGGTGAAAATGATCATGCTCACCACCCTCGGCTCCTGCACCCCTTGCTCCAACTTGGATAACCTGTGCCATGCTTGCTGCAGGTGAACGCAGCAGTTATTGTACACCTCAATGATTAGTCTCTTCAGAGCGAGCACATTGAGTCCCAGCTATGGATTCCACATGGTTGCTGTGAGCATATCAGCATCATGCCCATCCCGTGGGACACTTCCCACTCTCCCTACAGCCAAAGAAATAAGCTGGCGAAGACGACTGCTCTGACACTTCCCAGGCAACAGGACCTATCACCTGACCAGACGATGAGCACAGCAAACACCACACTGCTCAGGATGTCTACAAATCTTTCCAAGGACTTCTCATATTTAGAGAACCACATTTTCCCTGGGCCTTTTCCCTAGGGACCACGGTCAACAAATTCCAAGAAGGAAAAGTCCTGCTCATTGGTCCCTACATGGGTGGGGAGGGGGGTCCAGTGTATAAAAGCCCCAGAAGAGAAGGAGTCCTCACAATCTGGGAATCACACTCCTGAACAGAAGCCCACCCTACACACCTGACACCATGACCTGCTGCTGCTCCCCTTGCTGCCAACCCACCTGCTGTGGGTGCGGCTGCTGCCAACCTTGCTGCTGCCGCAACTGCTGCTGCCATCACTGCTGTCACAACTCCTGCTGCAGGAACTGCTGTTGCCTCCACTGCTGTTGCTGCAGTCCTTGCTGTGGCTGCGGCTGTGGCAGCGGCTGTGGCTGCGGCTGTGGCTGCGGCTGCTCGCCCTGCTGCCACCATGGTGGCTGTGGGTGCGGCTGCTGCCAGCCTTGCTGCTGCTGCCCATCTTGCTGCTGCTGATCCACCTGCTGCACACCTAACACCCACCGCAGGCCTCTTTCCTCAACCCTTTTGTCCAACTTCCTGTTCCTGCCAGAAACTTGCTACCTGAGCTCTGCCGACAATCACCATGCTCACACCGACCGTTTCCTCCCCTTCTTCCTGCAATGCTTGTGAATCTTCAGAAGGGACGCACGTGACAATCCTTCCACCTTTCACTTCCTCATTTCCTCTTGCTCAGTGAGCCAGGGACTGCTCATCTCCAGCACATTGACATGCTTTCCTGGTCTCAACATCGGGAAAGTGATCGTCAGCTTTTGCCTCTATGGAACGTTAAAAGCGGAAAATCTCTTCCGACTGGCTGTGGATCACTCTGTCACGATCAATACTGAGCATCTTCTTAGATGCACGCATAGCATTTCAAAATTCCTGCCAAGTTACTTAACTCTGTCATGTTCACTGTAACTGTCTTCCTAGCTCAACTTTTCTAATAAAATTGGTGTTCTCCTGCAATCCTATGTCAAGTTTTCCATTTTGTTGGTTGTTTCATGGGTTGGTTGGTGGGGTGGTGGGTTTGTTGGTTGGTTGGTTGGTGAGTCCTTGGGTTGCTTGGTTGGTTTAGAGCCGTTTTTTTCTCAAACTTACTTTGGAGTCATATTTTACATTTATTACCTCATTCAAATCACACAACGGCCCTACATATTGAGCAGAGCCAGGGATACCACTCCCATTTTGATGATGCTGAAATGACTCACCATGCAGCCAGTCATCCAAAGAAGCTGATTCGTGCCGGAGTTCTTTGTTTCCAAGGCAAGAGCACTTGCTTTTTTCTTGGTCTTTCTTTTTTTCTTTGTTTTGTTCATACTTTTTATTTCTCTACAAGAACATATGACCCAGTCGACTTGTCACAGGTAAGGTGAACATTTGGAGTACCTTCTCTAACATTAGGACTAATAATCTCCTTCATCTATTAACACTTTTCTGTCTACCGAGCTCTTCCCAAGTACTCCTCCCCGCTCTGTGACCAATAGACACTGCCTTTTAGCATTCTCATCTATGAAGGGAGCCTTACACCTTCTCCGCATTCTACTAGGACACTGGTACAATCTATCACCAAGAAATACCATGAGCACCATTGGTGTACCTGGCCCTCCCCTCTGCCTTGGCAACCGCTCTTTTGCTCTCATGGAATTGGCATCCTGGTCTCACTGCATTCATCTTAAGAGACATGAGAATGGGCAATGACCCTAGCAGCAGCCAAGCTTGCTCCTTGATTTCTGACCTACTGAACTTAGAGCCCCCTTGATTTCTGGATATGAATGTTGCATGGAGAGAAGGTAAATCCGTACACAGTCCTGAGAATTAAGTTACCCATGCAATGGGCATATTTCCCGTGATCTATTCACAAACTCTGAGCCACAAAACAACATAAAACAACTTTCCGTGTTCTCTGAGAAAAAGACAATTTAGAGGAAAAATAAAATCAAACTCAGAGTTTTCAGGAAAAAGAGAGAACCAGATGGAATTCAACTCGGGAAGGGAAGGAAACACTCTTCAAAGTCAAGATGGGCGGACATTGGGTCGGTTCTCCAAGGGTGGAACCTGGGTCATCTGAAGAAAAACCAATTGATACAGAGAAATGCTAAGGCATGCTCGGCAGGACAAGGGCTCATACAGCTCTCGGAAAAAATATAGAGGTTTCCCCTACGGCCTCTTTCTTAAAGAGAGATGGAATGGTGCTTCTGGTAGGTTCACCACTCGATGAGCCTGAGATATGTGACCTTCCTAGAGGATGAGTCAGAAATTCATTGCCACTTGAATAAAGTTTCTGATGAGAAGAAGGGATAGGGGACTTGCGAACATTCACTGAGGGCCTGCTTCATGCTAGGTGTCCAGCCGGAGCCTTCACCTCCACTCTCTCTACCATGTGCATGCATTCTGCAAAGGTGCACATTAGAGCCCCCATGCCTGAGCTAAGGAAATCAGTCGTGTGGGAGGCTAAATCACTTGCCTCGGGTTGCATGATTAGTGCTACCATTGCCTGGCTTCAAAAACAAAGCTGTTCGAGGGGCACTGGGGAAATGATTGGGATATAATAGGAGCGAACTGTTTTTGTTCTCCCAATGACGATCTGTCCGCACCTGTTTCTGTGTGATTGGTTTCCTCTTTCACGGTCTTCATCAGTGAGAGGAGCCATCAAATTCTTCCTTTCACTACAGTTGAAGCAAAAGCAATGCCTGAGATAAGAATGCTGAGGAGGTCACAATTCGGTGAAAAATACTGGACTACACTCCAGATATCTTGTCTGCTTTTGCACATGCTTCACCTGGGAAAGAACGCTCAGGAGTTTTCATCAAGACAATTGCTCCTTGAAATTCTCCCCTGGACACATTCTAGAAAAAGCACTTTTACATTTTGCTTTTGTGTTTTACTCAAAGAGGAATATTGAACTTCAAGTCTATCCTCTGCATTAGTATGGATATTTTAAATGAAGAAGCAGGAGAGTCCCTTGGGAAAATCATTCATGTCAAGTTCAGGCAGAGAACTGAAAAGAAATATCAATTTCCTATGGCTGTTATAACAAATTACCACAATGTCATTTAATGAAAAGCAGCTATTTATTGCCTTAGAGTTATTGAGCTCAGAAGTCCACAATGGGTGTCACAGAGCTAAAATAAGGTGTGCGTGGGGATGCATTCCTTCGGAGGTGTTAGGAAAACAATGCATATTCTTGTCTTTTCCGTCTTCTAGACCCTCCTGTCATTCCTTGGCTCATCACCCTGCATCCTTCTGACCTCTGCTTCCATCCCATCACCCACTCTCCAGTCTCCATTTTTCTTTCTAATGTCCTTTATCATAATATTGGGCCCTCCAGGAGAATCCAGGGTAACCTCCCATTCCAAGGCCCTTAATTTAATCACCTCTGCATAGTTTCTTCAGTTCTGCAGGGTGAGCTATTCATAGTGGATTTGGAGAGGTCATTATTCTGCCTAAGATGTGAACCTTGATATTTTCTAGAACTCTTTGAAAAATAGTGTGGGGGGAACTTTTAAAAACTAATGGAAAAGAAGGTTTAGTCTTTGCAAAGAAACATAAACAGAAATATTCCCAGGCACAGGAATAACATGCTTAAATTACAGGAATTAGAATACTGAGGATTCCGCGCTGGCCCGTGGCTCACTCGGGAGAGTGTGGTGCTGATAACATCAAGGCCACGGGTTGAGATCACCTTACCGGTCATCTTTAAAAAAAAAAAAAGAATACTGAGGATTCTAAGACTCTCTAGGCATGTCTGTGTTCTTTCTCTTTGCTACTTCAGAATCTTCTCACAGCTCAGTCAGGTTGTTGGAGTATGTGGCAAATAGACTACAAGGTCTTATTAACCTGAAATCTAAGAAATCCCTTAAACAAGTATCACAGAAACCTTCATTCTTATGAAAGTAAGATTTTTCATTTGAGGGACTTCAAAGCTTCTCCCCTTCTCAACCTTAATTTGATGGATATAGGGGAAATGATTAGATGGCCAATTCAATTTTCACATCTCAATTTTGTTTTGTTATAAGAACATGATAATATTAAGCTCTTTCTTCTTTTCTTGAAAAGATAAATCACTCTGAATAACCAACAGAAATATTTGGCATAAATAAAAGAGAGAGAGAATATATCACAGAACAAATAGAGCTGAGAACAGAATTACTGACTTAGGATAACAGTCCTGAGGATTTTATAATAGGAATTGAAACATCTCAGAAAATGAATGGTAGAAAAAGCACTACACATCAAAACTTGCAAGATACCATAAAAATAGTTTGTTAAGGAAAACTTTTAACCCTTCAGTATTTATACGAGTAAGAAATAAAACTGGAAAATTACTGAATTCAGTATTAATCTTAAGATGTTACAAACAAAAAAATTAATTAGCAAAAAAGTTAGAAAGGAAAACAAAAGTGAGAGTGAAATAAGGAAAAATATACAACATGAAGAAAATCAAAAAAATTAAAAGTTGATGCCTTCTACAACCTTATTTTACAAAATAGAATTTGATAATACTGATCAGGAATAAAGACAAATTTCAATACTGATGTGAATGAAAGAAGGCATATATATATATGGATTCCCAAGGACCGTTCAATAAATGCAGCTAGAAAGTGATTAAACTAGATCCCTTTTGCATGTCACATACAAAAACTTAGTCCAGGTGAACTAAGGATTTAAAATGGACCCAATGACAAGAATGCTCTTAGAAGAAACCAGACAGAAAAATCTTTTAGTCCTTGAGGTAGAATGTGACTTCCTAACCAAGAAAAATAAGTTGTGTCTTACAGAAAAGATTGTCTAGTTGGATTATATTACCATAAAGATTTTATGTTCAGTACACAATATTTCAATAAATGTGAAAAAACAAGTAAAAAAATTTTGTATCAATGGGGAAAATATTGTACACATCAGATTTTTTTAAGAAAGCACATGAAACCAAATTAAATGTTAGCAACAAACCCAACCAACTGAAAATTTCATACTGAGATAAACATAAATGTCAAAAAAACATGAAGAAATGTGAACATTATTACTAGTCAGGGAAATGCAAGTCTATACCACAATCAGGTATCTTACATGCTCTTGTTTTATAGGTCTTTGGAAAAATAGAATTACTGTTGTTTTTTGGGTTTTTTTTCTGGTAATATGCCTGAACCTCGCCATATTGAAGGGGCCAGCCTTCACGTCTAATGCACTTAAAGTCCAGAGGGACAGATAGTTACCTGTAGAGTAGAATGTGCATGAAAAAAGCAACAGAATCCAGCCAAACAGTGAAGAAAATGACCCAAAATGTGGAAACTTGAGATAGCAGCAGAAAAAGACAGGGGAAACACCACACCAGGACTAGCATAGAGATTGATGAAAGCCTGGAAGGCTGGGACAAGAGAAGTGGTGGGGTGGGAATTCATGACTGGTGTTCCCACCACATACGCCTGCAAATCAGGCTGCACACTAACAATGCAGCCCTCATGGACAGTGAGCCCAGTGTCTCTAGTGGCTAAGAGTCCTCACACCCTCCTTCCCTGGAAGCTCAGAGCACCACCCCTAGGGGAACCACCCCAGCCAATGGAGAGTAAGAGGAGAATACCAGCCACTGGGATGCACACCCTTCTTCCTCCCGGTAACTCTGAGCCCCACCTGCTTCAGCACCTCCAAGCCCCCAAACCCAGTGGACAGTGAGCAGGGAATGTGCCTCTCCCTTGTGCCAGTTGCCTGCGTTCATGCCCTCCTTCCCTGAGAATTCAGAGGTCTGCCTGACACAGAGAGACTGCCAGCACCAGCAGAGACTGTGCATGGGCTGCACAAGCCACCTAGATCCATACCCACCTTCCTTGGAAGCCCAGAATCCTGCCTGACACATTGGTCCTGCCCACAGCAGCAGAGAAAGTGCAAAGGGGAAGGTGGGACTTACTACTGCACTCACCTAGAACCAAGCATAGGACACCCAACCTGGCTATCAATATAGAATATGTCTACAGGTAAAAGTCTTTCCCCTCAAAAACCACTCCAAAAGTTAGAAGAAGCAACTAAACCAAATACTGACACAGAGATACGAGAAGCCCGATAAAGCAGGGAAACTTGACTCCCCCAAAAGGAGACTACACTTCTCCAATACCAGACCCCAAACAATAGGAAACCGGTCAGTTAATTGCCTAGGGAAGAATCCCAAATGGCAATATTAGGGAAATTCAACATGATGTAAGAAAAATATTAAGGAAACTCAACAGTATGCAACAAAAAATTCATAGAAATCACAATGAATTAAAAAAAAAAAATCAATCCTGGACATGTATGACAAATTCATCAAACAGACAGAAACATTAAAAAGAAGGATGTGGAAAACCTAGACTGAAGAATTCATTCAATGAAACAAAAAATACAACTGAGAGTATAAGCAGCAGGCTGGAACAAGCAGAAGAAAGAATCCCTGAACTAGAGGATGAGCTTTTAGTTTTGTAGTTCTTTGTTTTTCATTTGTTTTTATTGAAACATAATTGATTATACATATTTGTGGGGTACAGAGCTGACTATCAGTATTTGTATACAACATGTGATGATCAAATCAGGGTAGTTAGTATTTTTGTCATTAAAAAATGCACTCATTCTTTTTTCTTTCTTTTTTATAGAAAAGATGATTGTACATATCTAAGGAGTACAGAGCTGAATATCAATACCTGTGTGCAATATATGATGCTCAAATCAGGAAAACTAGTATATTCAACATTATACAATGTAACTATATTTTGTGGCCCTTTACCAATTCTTCCAATACTCCCCCAGCCCTCGCTCCCTCTTTACAGCCTCTGGTGACCTCAGTTCTGTTCTCTTCTTTTGAAAGTTCCATGTATTATTGTGATTGTTGTATCTGATTTGTTTTATTTATTTATTTATTTATTTGTTAGGTCTCTGATACAGTTTGGATGTGTCATCTCCCCCAAACTCATATGGCAATCTGATCCCCAATGTGGCAGTATGGGGAGCTGTTTGAGTCATGGGGGCAGGTCCCCCGTGAATGGATTAATGTTCTCTCTGTGGGGTGGAGGTAGTAAGTGTGCTCTCAGCATTGTTAGATCTTATGAGGGCTGGTTGTTTAAAAGAATCCTGGCACCTCCCCTCTCTCTCTTTCACTTCCTCTCACCATGTGCTGTTTGTACCCACCAGCTGCCTGCCACTTTTCACATGAGTAGAAACAGCTTGAGGCCCCCACCAGATGCAGCTGTCCCAGAAACATAAGTCTAATAAAACTTTGTTCTTTATAAATTACCCAGTTTCAGGTACTCGGTTATAGCAACACAAAAACGGACTAGCACACTCCCACTTATGAATGAGGACATGCAGTATTTCTCTTTCTATGCCTGCCTTATTTCACTGAACTTAATTCTCTCTAAGTTCATCCATGTTGCTGCAAGTGGCAGTATTTCATCCTTTTTATGGCAGAGTAATATTCTACTGTGTAAATATATCATACTTTCCTTATCCAGTCATCCATCAATGGACATTTAGGTTAGTTCCAACTCTTAGCTGTTGCAAATAGAGCTGTGATGGACATGAGAGTACATATGTCCCTTCAACATGGTGACTTCCATTACTTTGGGTATATACACAGTAGTGGGATTGCCCAATCACATGGTAGTTCCATCTGCAGTTGTTTAAGAAAACTCTATGCTGTTTTTAACAGAGTCTCTACTAATTTACAGTCCCACCAACAGTGCACAAGGATTCCCCTTACTCCACATCCTCACCACATTCTCTCTCTTTTTGTTCATAGTCATTCCAGAGGCTGAGATGATATCTCAATGTGGTTTTGATTTACATTTCTCTGATGATTAGTGATGTTTAGTATTCTTCCATATACCTGTAGGCCATTTGTAAGTCTTCCTTTCAGAAATGTCTTTGCATCCTTTCCCTATTTTTTCATTGGATTATTTGTTTTTTTTACTGTTGAGTTGTTTGAGTTCCTTGTCTATTCCAGATATAAATCCCTTGTTGGAGGTTAACTTTGCAAATATTTTCTTCCATTCTGTAAGTTGTCTTTTCACTCTGTTGATGGTCTCCATTGCTGTGCAGAAGCTTTTTAGTTTGTTATAATCCCATTTGGTTATTTTTTGTTGTTCTTGCCTGTATTTGGGGGGTTTTATTTACAAACTCCTTGTCCAGTCCTACATCCTGAAGTGTTGCCCCTATGGCTCCTTCTAGGAGTGTTATCATTTCAGGACTCACATTAAGGATATGATCCATTTTGAATTGATTTTGGTATATTTTCATTTTTTTACACATGGATATCTATTCTTCCCAGCACCATTTATTGAAGAGGCTGTCCTTTAACCAATTTATGCTCTTGGTACCTTTGTCAATGTACAGGGGGCTGTGAAATTTGTGGATTGATTTCTGGGTTTTCTATTCTATTCCATTGATCTGTGTGTCTGTTTTTATGTCAGTACCATGTTATTTTGTTTACTATAACTTTATACTATCATTGGAAGTCAGGTGTTATAATTCCTCTGGCTTTTTTCTTTCTTTCTTTTTTTTTTTTCCCTCAGGATTGCATTGTCTATTGAGAGTCTTGTGCTGTTCCATATGAATGTTAGGATTGTTTTTTCTATTTCTGTAAAGAATGTCATTGGTAATTTCATGGGGATGGCATTGAATCTGTAGATCACTTTAGGTAGTATTGACATTTTCACAATGAATGGAAGACATTAAAAACAACCACCTAGAAGGTAATGAAGTGCCACGAATAAAACAATAACTTTAAATAACAACCTGAATGTAAAAGGACTGAATTCTCCACCGAAGAGACATATACTGGCTGAATCAATTAAAAAACTAGACCCAACTCTATGCCTCCAACTAAAAGTTCACCTCACCTGCAAAGACTCACACAGACTGAGAGTAAAGAGATGGAAAAAGATATACCACACAAATGGAAACCAAAAACAATCAGGAATTGCCATTCCTACATTGGATAAAATGGCCTTTAAACCAAGAAATATAAAAAAGGGAAAGAATTTAATGGTATCATGAAAAAGGGATCTATCCAGCGATAACACTTTGCAATCATAAATATATACACACCCTACACTGGAACAACCAGATATATAATGTGAACACTTTTAGACCTAAATAGAGAAACAGAACCAAATATAAAAATATTTGGGGACCTCGATACCCATCTCCAACACTGGACAGATCATCTATACAACAAATCAACAGAGAAACACAGGACATGAAGTACACTTTAGACCAAGTGGATTTGGCCGACATCTACAGGACATTTCATCAAATGACTACAGAGCATCCATTCTTCTCATCAGCACATGGAACATTCTACAAGATAGATCACAGGTTAGGTCACAAATCAAGTCTCAACAATTTTTTTAAAAAACTGTAATCATCTCAAAGAGCTTCTCAGACCACAATGGATGAAAATTAGAAACCAAAAGCAAGTGAAACTTTGGAAACTGTACTAATACGAAGTAATTAAGAAATATGCTTCTGAACGACATATGGGTCCAAGAAGAAATTAAACAGGAAATCAAAGCTTTCTTGAAACTAATGAAAATAAAGACACATTATACCAAAACCTATGGGATACTGCAAAAGCAGTACTAAGTGAGAAGTTTATTGCAATAAATGCTAACATCAAAAGAATAGAAAGGCTTCAAATAAACAACCTAATTATACTCCTCAAAGAACACTAAAAATAGAACAATCAAATCCCAGAATTGGTAGGGGAAAAGAAATGAGTAAGATCAGATAATAACTAAATAAGATAGAGACCAAAAAACAAATACAAAAGATCAATGAAACATAAAGCTGGTTTTTTGAGAAGATAAACATAACAGACAAACCATTAGTCAGACTAAGTAAAACAAGAGAGAAGATCCAAATAACAAATATCAGAAATGAAAAAGGAGACATTGCAACCAATGCCACAAAAATACAGAGAATAATTGGAAACTAATATTAACAACTATCTGCCAAAATATTTGAAAACCTGGAGGAAGTGGATAAATTTCTGGATGCGTACAAACTGCCAAGACAGCACCAAGAAGAAAAAGAAAACCAGAAAAGATCAATAATGAGCAAAATGATTGAGGAAGTAATCAGCAGTCTTCCAATAAAGAAAAGCCTAGGACCAGATGACTTCACTCTTCAAGTCTACCAAACCTTTAAAAAGGTATTAATGCCAATTATTTTCAAACTTCCAAAAACTTAAACACAGACCATTCTCCCAAACTCATTCCTTGAGACCAGCATCAACCTGACACCAAAATCAAACAAAGTTAAAACAAAACAAAACAAAACAAAATACAACAGGCCAATAAACTTCATGAACATAGACACAAAAATCCTCAACGAAATCTCAGCAAACAGAATACAACAGCAAATCAAAAAATCCATACAACATGGTGGAGTGGGATTGATCCCAGTATTGTAAGGTTACTTCCACATATGCAAATCAATAAACGTGATGTGCCAAATCAACAAAATCAAGGACAAAACCATACGATTATCTCAATAGGTGCAAAAAAGGCATTTGATGACATTCAGCATTGATTCATGATAAAGACTCTCAAAAATTAGGAACAAAAGGAAAATATCTCAACACAAAAAAGACATAGATGCAAACCCAGCACCAATATCATACAGAATGGGGAAAAGCTGAAAGTTTTCCCCTTAAGAACAGCAATAAAGTTAGGATGCCAACACTCATCACCCTTATTTAACATAGTACTGGAAGTACTGTCCAGAGCAATTAAGCAAGAGAAAGAAATAAATAGTAATTTACCAAATTGGAAAATATAAAGTCAAATTATCCCTGTTTGCAGATGACATGGTCCTGTATATAGAAAAATCTATAAACTCTACCAAAAATCTCCTAGACCTGCAATTCAGTAAAATTGAAGGATACATAATCAGTACACAAAATTCTGTAGTTTTTTCACAGAACAGCAATGAAATAGCAGGAAAAGAAATCAAGGAGGCTAGCCTATTTACAATAGCCACCAATACAGTAGAATAACTAAGAATGCACTTAACTGAGCAGGTAGAAGATCTCTACAATGAGAGCTACATAATATAGATGCGAGAAGTGAAAGAGGACACAAAAAAATGGACATTCTATGCTCATGGACTGGTGGAATTAATGTTGTAAAAATGACCATACTACCCCAAACAATATACAGATTCAATGCAATCTATATTAAAATACCAATGACATTCTTCACAGAAATAGAAAAACAATCCTAACATTCATATAGTAAAACGAAAGACTCCAAATGTCCAAAGCAATCCTCAGCAACAAAATAAAAAAAAACAAAACAAGAGGCATTACAATACCAGACTTCAAATTATACTATAAAGCTATAGTAAAGAAAACAGCATGGAACCGGCATAAAAAGAGATACAGGGAACAATGGAACAGAACAAAGAACCCAGAAACCAACAAAGAAACCAAGAACGTACATTGCTGGAAGGACAGCCTCTTCATCAGTGGTGCTGGGAAAACTGGATGTCCATGGCTAGCTAGAGCTATACCACTCACCTTATACTAAAAGCAACTTAAAATGGATTAAAGATTAAAATATAAGACGTGAAACTATAAAACTCCTAGAAGAAAACACAGAGGAAGCACTTCAGGATGTTGGACTGATCAAAGACTTTCAGAATAACACCTCAAAAGCACAGGCAACCAAAGAAAAAAATAAACAAATGAGATTATAGCAAACTAAAAATCTTCTGCACAGCAAAGGAAACCATCAACAGAGTGTAAAGACAACCTACAGAATGGGAGAAAAAATTTGCAAACTAAGCATCCAACAAGTGATTAATATCCAGAATATACACGGAACTCAAAAAAAATAGCAGTAAAAAACAAGTAATCTGATTTGAAAATGGGAAAAGTAGCTTAATCAGCATTTCTCAAAAGAATACATACAAATTCCCAACAGGTTTATGAGAAAATGCTCAACACCACTAATCATCAGGGGTATCCAAATCAAAACCACATCGAGATATCATCTCACCCCAAGTAGAATGGCTATTATCAAAATGACACAGAATAACAAATGCTGGTGAGGATGCTAAGAAAGGGGAACACTTGTACCCTGTTGATGGGAATCTAAATTAGTACAACCAATATGGAAAACTGTATGGAGGTTTCTCAAACATCTACAAATAGAACCGCCATATGATCCTGCATTCGCATTGCTGAGTATATATCCAAAGGAAGGGAAATCACCATGTCAAAGGGATACCAGCACTCCTGTTCATTGCAGCTCTATTTACAACAGCCAAGATATGGAATCAACTTAAATGTCCATCAACAAACAACTGGATAAGGAAAATTTGGTAGATAAACACAATGGAATACTACTCAGCCATAAAAAAAGAATTGAATTCTGTCATTCGCACCAGCATGGATGAGCTCAGAGAAAATTACATTAAGAGAAATAAGCCAGGCACAGAAAAAGAAAACCAAATGTTCAAGGAACATAGGAAAAGTGGCACAAACATATCAGTCAATTTAAAACCATTTTTGCTTATTACTCAATACATACACAAACAGGATGTCTTAAATTCAAGAGTGAAAATATCTGGTATTGAGAACACATAAGCCAATGGCAAAAATAAGATGTATGAGTTCTTGAAACTTTTTCTAAAAACTACTTGCAACTCTCCTCTAATGGGGTCCACATGCACAATTTACAACAGATAGATTTCACTCCACTGAAAATATTCCACAGAAATGCATGCACCTGAAGACCAAGATGTAGACAAAAATATTCCCAGGTACATTTTTCCCAAAGCATCGAATGAGGGGAAAATATTTATCTAAACAGAATGCATTAATAAATTGATGTCCTTTCATACAATAATATACAAAAGATAAAAGAAATGAATAAACGACTATTATATGTGAAAAAGTCACTAAATCTCACCAACATAATTTTGCACAAAAGAAGCCAAACATAAAAATAGACATCCCATACAATTTATTTGTAAAAGGTTCAAAACTTGACACAACTATGATGTTATAATGCCTAGTGACCTTAAAGAGGCAACAACAACAACAAAAAATAGTATTAAGGAAAAGCATAAGGTCAGTGACTTGACTACACGCTGAGCTCTGTCTCCCAATGTGAATGACGAATGCACTCTTCCCTTTGCCATAATCAGTCAAGCTAAACATTCATGAGGTATGCAGTTCTTTCAATGTCCATTCTACCTCAATTTCATATCAAATGAAGGTACCTGGGTTGTCATCATGTGGCATATATTTGCTCTTTTTATGAACACAAATAATGTGATGGTTGAGTGTCCTATCTGAGGTTACTAAACCCGCTGGTCAACAGAGTTAGGACATGAGGCATTGATGGTTTCTGAATCCCAGTGTCCTGCCTCTGCCTCTACCTCCTGCTTTGGTGATGATTTGTATATGCATAAAATGATGCCCACCACCCTCAACTCATGCACCCTTGGTCAAACTGCTACAACCTGTGTCATGATGGCTGTGATGGACATGCCCAGTGTAGCCTTCAATAATCTGCCTTTTCTAAGTGAGAACACTTGGATTCAGGTATAGATTCCACACGTCACTGTGAGCATATCAGCATCATGCACTTCCCCAGGGACACTTCCCACTTTACTTACAGGCAAAGGAAGGAGCTGGCAAAGGTGACTGCTGTGACACTTCCTGGGCCACAGGAACTATCACCTGGCCAGAGGATGATCACAGCAAACACCATGATGCTGATGATTGCCACAAATATTCACAATGAATTATGCACAATAAATTCTTAGCTGCATAATTTTCAAAAGAATTTTCAAATGAGTAACCAAATTTTTCCTTCAGCTACTTCCCTAGAGACTGTGGAAAACAAATTACAAGGAAAAGTCCTGCTCATTGGTCCCTACATGGGAGGTCCAGTATATAAAAGCCCCAGAATTAAAGGAATTCTCAGAACCTGGGAAACTCACTTCTGAACAGAAGCCCACCTTCTACACTTGACACCATGACCCAATCCTGCTGCTCCCCTTGCTGCCAGCCTACCTGCTGCAGGACCACTTGCTGCCGGACCACCTGCTGCCAGCCCCCTTGTGGTGGATCTAGCTGCTGCCAGCCCAACTGCTGTGGGTCCAGCTGCTGTGGCCAAAGCTGCGGTGGGTCCGGCTGCTGCCAGCCTTGCTGCCGCCCAACTTGCTGTCAGACCACCTGCTGCAGGACCACTTGCTGCCGCCCCAGCTGTGGCTGCAGTCCTTGCTGTGTGTCCAGCTGCTGCCGCCCTTCCTGTGGTGGATCTAGCTGCTGCCAGCCCAGCTGCTGTGGATCTTGCTGCTGCCAGCCTTGCTGCCGTCCTACTTGCTGTCAGACCACCTGCTGCAGGACCACCTGCTACCGTCCAAGCTGTGGCTGTAGTCCTTCCTGTGGATCCAGCTGCTGCCAACCATGCAGCTGCTGATTCACCTGCCGCACACTCACCACCCACCACAGATGCATTGCCCCAACCATATTGCCAAACTTCCAAGAATCTTGCTCTCTAAGCTTTGCTGACAGTCAACATGCTGACACTGACCGTTGCTGTCCCCTTGTTTCTACAATGCTTCTGAATCTACTGAAGTGATGCAGCCTGCATCCCTTTGATATCATTCTTCTCCATTTCCTCTTCTCAGTGAACCACATGCTGGTCAGATCCAGATCACTGATATGGATTCATAGTCTCAATTTCCGGAATATGACCATCAGCTTTTGCGTCTATGAAACATAAAAAAAATTTTTTTTTTGATGACTTTACATTCAACTCTCTGTACTGATCAATACTGAGCATGATTTTAGGTCCAAGCATTATAGTTAGGAACTTCTGCAATGATACTTCACTCTTTCATGATCACTTTAATTGTCTTCCTCACTGATATTTTCTAATAAAATTTGAATTATCCTGCATTCTATGCAATGTTTTCTGTTTAGTTTGTTGGTTGGTTGGTTGGTTCATTGGTTATCCATCGCTTCCTTGCTTGCTTGTTTGCTTGGGTGGTTAGTTCACAGCAGTTCTTTATGAAGGCTTACTTTGGAGTGGCATTTTTTATTTATCTCTTATGAATCGCACAATGATACTACATGTCAAGCACAGCAAAAATTATCATTCCCACTTTAGAGATGAGAAAATGATTTTCCACGCAGCTAGTAATAGGCAGAAGCAGTTCAGATCCGAAGTTTCTGATACCAGGGCAAGGCTGCTTCTTTTTTTCTTTCTTTCTTTTTCTTTTTCTTTTGTTCTAAAAGTAGATATAATACTGTTGGCTGGTCAGAGAAAAGATGGGCATTTTGAATTGCTTCTATAACATTAGAGATAATTGCGCCTCTCATCTACAAATACTTATCTATCTTCCAGCCTCTTCTCAAATGCTCCTTCCTATCTATGACCATTAGATACTACCTTTCAGCATTCTAGTCCATGAAGGAAGCCTTACACCTTCTTTGGATTTTGACCAGCTGCTGATGAAACTGTCACCAACAAATAACGCAATCATCATTAGTATTGCTGGCCGTGTCCTAGCTTAGGGGAACATATCCTTTGATAGTCTGGAATTGGCAACCTGGTATCATTGCATTCATCTTAACAGAAATTGTAATTAGGAATCACCTAGCAAAGTACACAGCATTGGGCCCTGATTCCTTAGCTCACTATCTTTGAGGCAATTTCATTTCCTTACATGAATATTATATGAAAAGAAGATAAATTTGTACAGAGTCCTGAGAGCAAAGTTAGCCATGCAATAAGCATAGACCTTGTGATCCAGTCATAATCTCTGGACAATTAATGAGCACAAAACAACTTTTTATGTCCTATGGGACAAAGACAAGCTAAATGAAAACAAAATCTGAGTTGTCAAGAGAAACAGAAAATGGTTAGAAGTAAAATAGTGTAAGAATGTACTCTTCAAAGTCAAGATGGACATTAGGTTGGTTCCCATATGCGGAACCTGGGTCCTCTGAAGAAAAACTAAGGAATAGAGAGAATAGCCAAGGCACTCAGCAGGACAAGTAATTACATAGCTCTGAGAGCAAATGAAGAGGTTCCCACTGTGGCCACCTTGTTAATAAAAGATGGAAAGGTGCTTCTGGTGAGTTCACTGCCCAAGGTGACAGAGATAAGGGATCTTCCTGGATGATGAGTCTGAAATTCATTGCCAGGTGACTAAACTTTCCAATGAGAGCCTGATGTCCATTAGGTGTCCAGCCAGAGGTTTCACCTACACTCTCTGCCATGACCATCTATTCCTGAAAGGTGGGCATTACTATCCCCACGTCAGAGCTGAGGAAATCAGTCTTGAGGGAGGCAAAATCACATGCCCGATGTGGCGTGGATAGTGCTACCTTTCTCTGGCTTCCAAAACAAAGTTGTTTGGGGGAGCACTGGGGAAGTGATAGGGATATCATGGACTGAGACTGTTTTTGATCACCAGGTGAAGTTCTGTCCGTGCCAGCTTCTTATGTATGACCCACTTCCTTTTTCACAAGTTTCCATTGGAAGAGTAGTACAGTTAAATTCTTCCTGCGATTTCAGATGAATGAAAAGCAACACCTAGGAAAAGAATGCTGTGGATATATCACAATACTGTAGGTAAACACCTACCTAAATTGCTGATAGTTGGTCTTGTTTTGTTCAACTCTTTTTCAAGTGAGACACCTCGGGCTTTTTCATCAAGAGAACTGCGTTTTGAAATTCTCCCTTCAGCACATCCCAGAACTTGCACTTTTAGATTTTGCTAGCATATTCTAAATGAAGAAGAATATTGGACTGTAGGTTCAAGCTCTGTAAGAGCACAGATAGTTAAACTCAAGTAGCAGGAGAGACCCTTAGAAACTTTGTAACAGGAAGTCACATCAATGTCAAGTACAGGCAGAGAAGAATTGGAAGGAAGTGTTTGTTTCCTATCGCTGCTGTAACATATTATCACAAAGTTAGAGGCATGAACAGCACCAATTTATTATCTTACAGTTCTGGAGGTTTGAAGTCCAAAATGGGTCTCACACAACCAACAGAGTGGGAGAAAATATTTGCAAAATATACATCTGACAAAGGATTAATATCCAGAATATATAAGGAACTCAAACAACTTTACAAGAAGAAAACAAGCAACCCAATTAAAAAATGGGCAAAAGAGCTAAGTAGGCATTTCTCTAAGGAAGATATACAAATGGCCAACAGACATATGAAAAAATGCTCAACATCACTCAGCATCCGGGAAATGCAAATCAAAACCACACTGAGATACCATCTATCCCCAGTTAGGATTGCTAAAATCCAAAAGACTCTGAACGATAAATGCTGGCGAGGTTGCGGAGAAAAAGGAACTCTCATACATTGTTGGTGGGACTGCAAAATGGTGCAGCCTCTATGGAAAATGGTATGGAGGTTCCTCAAACAATTGCAGATAGATCTACCATACGACCCAGCTATCCCACTGTTGGGAATATACCCAGAGGAATGGAAATCATCAAGTCGAAGGTATACCTGTTCCCCAATGTTTATCGCAGCACTCTTTACAATAGCCAAGAGTTGGAACCAGCCCAAGTGCCCATCATCAGATGAGTGGATATGGAAAATGTGGTACATCTACACAATGGAATACTACTCAGCTATAAAAGCGAATGAAATACTACCATTTGCAACAACATGGATGGACCTTGAGAGAATTATATTAAGAGAAACAAGTCAGGCACAGAAAGACAAATACCACATGTTCTCAGTTATTGGTGGGAGCTAAAAATAAATAAATAAATTCACACACACAAAAAAAAAACCGGGGGTGGGGGGAGAAGAAGACATAACAACTGCAATTCCTTGAAGTTGATATGGCAAGCAAACAGAAAGGACATTGTTGGGTGGAAGGGGGGCGAGGGAAGAGGGAGGGGGTTTCGGTAATGGACCACAATAATCAACCACATTGTATATCGACAAAATAAAATTAAGAAAAAAAAATAAAGCATGTGAAACCAAATTAAGTAGTGGGGGGGGGAAACAACTGGAAATTTCATATTGAGATAAACACATATGGCAAATAAACATATGAAGAAATGTGAATTCTGATTACTATTCAGAAAACTGTGAAACTATACTACAATCAGGATTCCTACATATGATTATCTTGTTTTATATTTCTTTAGAAAAATAGAATTGTTAAAATTACAAAGTTAGTGTAGGTAAAACTAGGAATGGAAGCTTTGTCTGCTTTTCAAGCCTTTGCTCTTAATTGCTACAGTCTCCTCCTGGACATGTCTCAATTTCTTGCATAACATTTTGGGGCTTTGTGTTTTCTCATTATACACCATTGTAGAGAATTCTTGGCACATAATGTTCACTCAATAAATATTGGTAAAATGAATTCTGTAATAAGCAACCTTTCACGTGTTGTATAACAACACACCCAATCCTTGTACTATCCTCAATGTGCACCTCAGTAGGAGCCAAGTCTTGTCAAATGACTTGAGGATTCAGAATGGACATGGAAGTCCATAAAACATGAGGCCAGGCTTTGTACTCTGTCAAGATGGTCTCCTTTCAGTACTCTGCTTCTCTTCCCATTTTACCTACTTTATTTCCTATGTGCTCAAATACAGCAATGGTTAAATACTAGAGGATGGAATACTAGGTGTTCACTACAGTAATCAAGTTGAAAACAACTATCAGAGACTTGAAGTGTTTTCATCTTTATCATTTAATTGGAGATCTATCAAGACTTTCAGAAAATTTGAAGAAAGATTAGAGAACCAAAAAGTTGACCTTTGGTGTTTCTTTTTTCACCGTGGGGTTACCTAACCCAGAATAGATGTGTTAGAAAGAAAGACACTCATGTATGATCACTTGACTCACAGCAATGTATGCACAGCAGATAAGTGGGTATCAGGCTGGTCTTTTCAATTATTGGTCTCAAGACCTTTGGACATGCACACAGATTTTTTTTTTAAATATGACCCTTACCTCAAAGGACACAAAAACCAATTCCAGAAATAATGTATACTAATCAATTCCAGGGACACTGTACACATACATATAAGTGGTAAGGCAATAACATTTCTAAGATGTAACATATAAAAATACATATATATGACCTTAAGATAATTATTCAAGTTACTAAACAAGAAACTGAAAACACTGTAAGTTCTATGAAAAAGATCCAGAACCAGATCATTAAAATAAAGAACTCAGGTTTATGAGAAGCAAACATTCAGGGAAAGAGACAGAAGCTAGCGCAGCATAAGAGAGGACATCATCGCTAATGCACATAATCAACAAAGGCAAGTGTTCACAATAAATAAAACACTTCAGTGAAGAAATAAGGAGAAGACACACTCAGCAGAATTAATTAAAGATACAATCAGAACCTCACAAAAGAGAAATCCAAATGTTCACTGAGCATTGGAAAAGTTATGCAAACTGTCCAGTCTTAGGAAAATTCAAACTAAAACCATATTAACATATTACAAAACACACAACTGGAACGGCTCACATTCAAGAATAAAAATATCAGGTGTTGAGGAGACATAAAGCAATGACAATAAGATGGGTGAGGTATTGCAATGCTTTCTGAAAACTCTTTGGAACTCTTCTCTAATGTAACCATATGCACAATTTACACCCCAGAAATTTCACTCCAAAAAAAATATTCCTCAGAAATCATGCATGTGTAGACAAGATGTAGACAAGAGACAACAATGTTCCTGGGAGCATTATTTCCAGAAGCCTCTAACCAGGGACAAATACCCATCAAGTATAGCATGTGTCCATACATTGTGGTCCCAAAACACAACGATATACCAAGGATCCATGGAAATGAACAAATGACTACTACATGCAAAAAACTCAATAAATCTCACAGATATAATTTTGAGCAAAAGCAGCAAAACAAACAAAAAAATATATCCCATATAATTTATTTGTATAAAGTTCAAAACTTGCCACAACTGTGATATTATAATACCTAGTTACCTTAAGGAGGCTGAAAAAAAAACTCAGTATTAAGGAAAAGCATGAGGACAGTGACTTGACTACACACTGAGCTCTACTTCCTGACAGGAATGACGAGCACACTCTTCCCTTTGTCATAATTGCTCAAGCTATACAATAATGACATATGTAGCTCTCTCAACTCCCATTATGTGTCAATTTCTTTTCAACAGAATGTACTTAAGGTGTCATCATATGGCATATAGTTCCCTACTTTTAGGAAAACAAACACCATGCAGTTTGGGTATCCCACCTCAGCTTACTGATCCTGCAGATCAACAGGGTTAGAACCTAAGGCGTTCATGCTTTCTGAATCCCAGTGTCCTGCCTCTGCCTGTATCCTCCTGCTTTGGTGATACATATGCAATCAGAATGATGCCTGCCACCCTTGACCCATATGTTCTTTAATCAAATGAGGATAATCTGTGCCATGGTTGCCGCGAGTGGACGCGCCTCTTGTAAACTTCAATACTCAAGATTTTCTGAGTGAACACACTTGGCTCAGGCATGCATTTCATTCATCACAGTGAGCATATCAGCATCATGCCCCTCCCCGGGGACACTTCCCACACTACCAACAGGCAATGGAACAAGTGGCAAATACAACTTCTATGACACTCCCAGGCTACAGGAACTATCACCTGACCACATGGTGATCAGAGCAAAACCATGCTGCTGAGGATATCCACAAATACTCAGAATGGATTATGCAAAATAACCTGCTAGGAGCATAAATTTCAAAAGATTTCTCATACATACAAACCAAGTTTTTCTTTGGGGCATTTCACTGGGGACCATGAAAAACAAACTACAACAAGGAAAAATCCTGTACATTGGTCCCTAAATGGGGGATCCACTGTATAAAGCCTCAAAATTAAAGGATTCCAGAGAGTGCAGAACCTGGGAAACTCACCTCTGAAGAGAAGCCCACCCTCCATACCTGACACCATGACCCAATCCTGCTGCTCCCCTTGCTGCCAGCCTACAAGCTGCATGACCACCTGCCACCTCCCCAGCTGTTGCTGCAGTCCTTGCTGTGGGTCCAGCTGCTGCCACACTTCCTGTGGTGGATCTAGCTGCTGCCAGCCCAGCTGCTGTGAGTCCTGCTGCTGCCAGCCTTGCTGCCTCCCAACTTGCTGTCAGAAGACCTATGAAGGACCAGTTGCTGCTGCCCCAGCTGTGGCTGCACTCCTTGCCTTGGGTCCAGCAGCAGCCACCCCTACAGCTGTTGATTCACCTATGGCAGACTCACCACCCACCACAGACCCATTTCCTCAACCATTTTGTCAAACTTCCTGCTCCCACAAGAAACTTGCTCTCTAAACTTTGCTGACAATCAACATACTGACACTGACCCTTGCTTTCCCCTTCTTTCTACAATTAATGTGAATCTACTGAACTGATGCAGTCAGCATCCCTTTGATTTTATTCTTCCTGGTTTCCTCATACTCAGTGAGCCACATGCTGCTCAGCTCTACCTCTGTGACATGGATTCATGGTCTCTACTTTGGGAATGTGACCATCAGCTCTTGCCTCCATGAAACATACAAAATATAAAATGAAGTGTTCTTATGACTGTGTGCTAAGCTTTCTTTAATAATCAATACTGAGCATCATTTTAGATCTATGCATTCTATTTAGGAACCTCTGCCACGATGCTTCACTCTTTCATGATCACTTTAACTGTCTTCCTGGCTGAACTTTACTAAGAAAATTTGTATCCTCCTGCATCCTATGCTGTTTTCTGTTTTCTTTGTTGGTTTGTTGACAGCAGTTCTATTCTGAAGCCTTACTTTGGAGTTGCCTTTAATATTTATCTCCTTCAAACTTCACAATGATCCCACATGCTGAACAGAGCAAAGGATGTCCTTCCCAATTTAATAATCTAATAATATTTGCTCTTTAACTAATAATTGACAGAAGTAGTTCAGATGCCCTGTCTGTTTGATTGCAGTGTAAACGCGCTTCTTTTTTGTTGTTCTTTCTTTTCTTTTTCTTTTTTTCTTTTTAATTTTTCTACACATATTTTAAGGTACTATGGTTTTGGAGAAATGATTTTTTGAATATCCTATAACTAATCTAGTCATCCTAGCCCAGGGTCTTAAACTGCCATCCTCTTACTTCTGCTCCTCTTTCTTATCAGTCTCCCTCCAGCCACACTGGCCACTTTTCTAACCTCCGGGAATGTGAAGTTTACTTGTGAGGCATCCTCACCTCTGCCAAAACAATAGTTTTTCCCCACTTTGAAATAAGGACGTCAAGGACCCAACAAGAACTGGTCTTCCCTCTGGTGTACTAGTATATATGATATTGTTGACCAGTTACAGTAAAGAGAGACATTTTGAATTTCTTCTCGAACATTAGGAATAATTATGCCTTTCATTTACAAACATATTTCTATCTACCAAACTCTTCTCAAATACTCCTTTCCCCTCTATGACCTTTAGAGACTGTCTTTTCAGCATTCTACTCCATGAAAGGAAACTTACACCTTCTCTGGATTCTGATCAACCACTGCACACTCTGTCACCAATAAATAATTGAACAGCATTAGTGTTCCTGTCCCTACCCTCACCTAGAATAACCAGCCCCTCAATGTCATAAAATTGGCATCCTGATATCACTGTATTCATCTTTTAAAAATTGGGATTGGGAATCACCTAGCAAAGCATAGCATACAAGTTCAGGCCATAACACTTGAGTTCCTGAACTTTGAGGCGATTTGGTCTCTTGACAGGAGCATTATATGAAGGAAGGATAAATTTCTACAGAGTCTTGAGAATTTAGGTACTCGTGCAATTGGCATGCACATTGATTATATGATACAATCACTGTCTCTGGGCCATCAAAGAACACAAACCGATTTCCTGTTTATGTGAGAAAAGACAAATAAGCTAAGTGAAATCAAACTTAGAGTTATCAAAAGAAAGAGAGAAATGGTAGGAAGTAAAATAGGAGGAGGAAGGATGCACTCCTCAAAGTGAAGATGGGCATTAGGGTGTTTCCTCTAAGGAGAAACCTGGATCTTCTGAAGGAAAACTGAATATAAAGAGAAGAACCAAGGCACTCAGCAGGACAAGTGTTCACATAGTTCTGGGAGACAATGAAAATGTTTCCATTGTGACCACCTTCTAAATAAGAGATAGAAAAGTGCTTCTATTGAATGCACCTCTCAGTGTGACAGAGATGTGTGATTGTCCTAGAGGATGGGTCTGAAATTTTTTGCCCGGTGACTAAACTTGCCATAAGAGGAAGGGATGGGTGAGTGGCTTACATTTACTGAGGGCCTGCTGCATACTGGGTATTGAGCTAGAGGTTATGCCTACACTATCTTCAGTGATCATGCATTCCAGAAAGGTGGGTATTATTGTCCTTGTAGTAGAACTGAGGATATCAGACTTGAGGGAGGCAGAATAATTGGCCAGAACTCGTATAGACAGTACAATATTCACCTGCTTCAAAGACAAAGCTGTTTGGGGGAGTGTTGGGAAATGATTGCACTATCATTGACCTGAATGGCTTTTGCTCACCAGGTGATATTCTGACAGTACCAGCTTGTTACATGTAGCCAACTTCTTTCAACGCTATCTCTATTTGCTTGTTGAGCAGTTACTTTCTTTCTGTGATTTGAGTTGTTTGGAAAGCAGTGTCTAACATAAGAATTCTGATGATGTATCACAATACCATGGAAAATACCTGGTTGAATTTCAGATAATTGGTCTTTTTATGTAATTCCTTTCACAGCAGAAAAAGGTCAGTTTGTTTGACAAGAAATTGATTCTTAAAAATTCTCTCAAGACATTCTAGAAACAGCATTCTTAGGTTTTACTTCTGTTTTCTAAATGAGAAGAAATCTTGTGCCCTAAGTTCAAACTCCTCAATAGCAAAACATTTTAACACGAGAAGCATGAGATATCCTTAGGAAAGTCATAATAGGTAGCTACATCAATGTCAAATTCAGGCATAAAAGAATTGGAAGTATTAGCTCAGCACAACACAGAATAAAAATTCAGGCAAGCAATTCTATGAGCACCTTTGCTTACAGTTGTATGTCCGACAGAAGTGCTTCTGTACATTTATCAAGCACCCTGTGCAAAAACTTTAACAGCAGCATCATTTTCAATAGTCCCAATCTGCAAACATGCTGTATATTCATCAACATGATAATCAAAAATAAATTCTGCCAATTTCAATCAGTGAAGATTATATGACATTGATAATGAATAAACTAGCAATAATAATTACATCAATGAATGTCACAGTCATAATATTAAGATAAAGAAGCCAATTCTATATTTTCTCATTTCCATTAAAGTCAAAAATAAAACTGAACTAAAGAATTACAAGTGAATAGAATGGTTAGTTAGCTATCTTTTAGGATGAATGAGAGGATATAATGTGGAGGAACTGGAATTAATTTCTATTTCCTAAACAGGTAAGAGTGATATGGACATATTCAATTTGTAATATTCTGTCAAGTTGTAAATTAATAATTTGTGTTCTTTTAAATGAATGTTGTACCTGAAAATAAAGTTTTAACATGTTAGACCTCAAAGATAAAGCAGATATCATCTCAACTAATATAATTTTCTCATTGAAAAGAAAGACCGAAAAAATGTGTAGTCAGACACTAACTCTGCTACTAACCAAGGCTAGGACTAGAGTCACCAGCTCATCCTGACTTACCTGCATCTATAACAGTGATATCATGGAAAGTCCCACATTCTCATCCTGGCCAGCTCCACAATCCAGAGCAAATCAGGGTGAATGGTCACTTATGAACTGATTGATACTTTCTTAGTCCTAGTGCACTGCTACTATGTCTATCCATCTGCTCTGGTTCTACTCTGCCATAAGGAACACATTGTGCCAAACATGTTCTCCCCCAGTGTCTGTTAGATAGAGACATGCAGATAGAGTAGAATGTGCAGACACCTGTCTATTAGTCTTGAATCAGGTTTCTTCAGGTGAAAAGACTTGGAACCAGGCATTCACTTTGTCACTGTGAACATATCGCTATCATTCCCCTCCCCCAAAACATACTCTAATCTGCATATACCAAAGGAACAAGGCTAAGGAGGGAGAACTGCCTGGCTTTCTTTCTCTTTCTCATTTGCATTTTTGTTTTAAAAGCAGGTTTTGTTCTTTCTTATGTATTCATTGTAGTGATCATCGTTTTTCAGATTCCAAATGTAAGACTCCCTTGATAATTTCTTGTAGGGCTGATTCAGGGGGAGCTATCATGTGTCCAATGATGATCAGACAGAGCAGAAACAATGCTGACAAGTTTCTATGATTATTCTCAATTGAGAAACAAAATAAACATTTATTTCCAAACACTCATAACAATTACAGAACAACTTCCTCCGTGACAATCCCAATCTTCATATAGAAAACAATGTAAACAACAAGACGGAAAGTTCTGCTTATTGGTCCAAACTTTGGAGGCCACCAAAGGAATACAGGAATTCTAAAGTACCAGATCCCATAGAGAAGAAAACCCTTGAAATGCCTGAAAAGGAATTCTGAGCAATGATCTTAAAAATACTCAAAGTGATGGGAGAAGACTCAATTAGGAGACACAATGAAACTAAAAAAAGTATCCAGGATTTGAAGGAAGACATGTAAAAAGAGACTAATACCTTTTTAAAAAATGTAGCAGAACTCCTGGAACTGAAAGATTCATTCAATGAAATAAAAAACACAACTGAGAGCTTAAGCAGCAGGATAGAGCAAGTACGAAAAGAATTTCAGATCTCAGAGATGGTCTTTTCAAAATAACCCAGGTGGAAAAAAAAAAAGACAAAAGAAATTTCAAAGTGAAGAAAATATATGAGAGCTAGCAAATAACCTTAAGTGCATAAACATCCAAATCATAGACATTCCAGAAGGGAAGGAGAAAGGGAAAGGCATTGGAAACCTATTCAAGAAAATAATAATGAAATACTTCCCACAAACCTTTTGATCAAGGGAGTCCAAAGATCCCCAAACAGATTCAATCTAAAAAGATCCTCCTGAGACACATTATAGTCAAATTGGCAAAGCTCAAAGACAAAGAAAAATTCTAAAAGCAGCAAGATAAAAGTTGAAAGTCACCTACTAGGGAGCCCCCAACAGACTAACAGCAGACTTCTCAATGGAAACTCTACAGGCCAGTAGAAAATGGGAGATATAGTCAAAACACTAAAAGAAAAAAATTGCCAGCTAAGTATTCTATACCCAGCAAAGCTACCCTTAAGAAATGAGGAAGATATAGTGTATTTCCCAGACAAAGAAGAACTGTGGGAGTTCACCACAACATAACCAGCTCTGCAAGGAATTCTCAAGGGAGTCCTACATCTGGAATCTGAATAATGATAATCACTACCATGAATACATAAGAAGGAATAAAACCTGCTATTAAAACAAAAATACAAATGTGGAAGAGAAAAAACTAAATCATACCACCTCAGAAAAACAGCAAACATTGAAGACAAATAATAAAAGTGGAAGAAAAGAGCAGAAGATATTTAGAAAATCTAATCAAAAAGCAGTAAAATCCTGGAGTACAACAATACCTGTCAATAACAACCTTAAATGTAAATGGATTAAACTCCCCATTCAAAAGTTGCAGAATGACTGACTGGATTAAAAACTACATCCAACTATATTCTGTTTTCAAGAAGTTCACCACACCTGTAAAGACACACATAGAGTAAAAGTGAAAGTATGGGACCCTCCCGCCCACAACCAGGCACACTGCCAGTGCCTCAGGACCCTGCCCAGAGGCCTGGGGTATGGAGCTTGGGACTGAATGCCCTGCCCACAACCAGGCAGACTGTTAGTACCTCAGGGCCCCACCCATGGTCCTGGGGCATCGAGCCAGAGACCAGTTCCCCTGCCCACAAGCATGCACACTGCCAGCACCATAGGACCCACCCAGAGTCCTGAGGCATAGAGCCATGGACCAGACCCCCTCCCACAACCAGGCATACCACCAGCACCAAGGAGCATGCCAAAAACATCACCTCCATGTGGGTGGCCCACCACAGTAACCATGGCTGCTACAAAAGTGGCTAGATGTCACAACCAACACACAGATGGTCCACCAGCCACTGGAGTGCATTGACACAAGGAGAGTCACCAGCAGAGACCAAAGAAAAGAAGAGGATGTCACTCTTCACAAAGCCCATTCCAGAGTGACAGAAGAAGCATCTGCTCTAGGATAATACTGGGGGCCCTGAACGCACCTTTCAGCATTGGACAAATCATCTAGGCAACAAATCAACAGAGTAACCATTACTCTTTCAGAAGGAGAGAAGAAACCTAGAGTTGTCAGTGGTGGGAAGGGGGAAGGAGAGGGGCAGAGGGAGAGTTTGGACAAGGAGCATAAATAATAAGTATGATTTGTAATAATATACATATTAGGAATATTGAAATGATCAACATATGTCAATGTTGAACCCCAAAAATATGTATAATCAATTATGATTCAATAAAAAAATAAAATAAAATAAAAGTGAAAGTATGGAAAAAGGTATAGCATGCAAATGGAAACCAAAAATGAGCAGAAATAGCTGTTCTTATATTAGATAAAATAGACTTCAAACCAAAAACTATAAAAAGAGACAAAGAAGACCACTATTAATTATGAAATGGTCTACCCAGCAAGAAGACATAACAATCATAAAAATGCATGTACTCAACACTGGAGCACCAGATATATAAAGCAGACAATATTTTACCTAAAGAAAAAAATAGACCCCAATACAATAATAGTGAGGGACCTGAACATCCCTCTCAGCATTAGACAGATGATCTATGCAAACAGTCAACAGAAAAATGAAGGATTTAAGCTTTACCTTAGACCAATTGGACCTGGCAGGTATCTACAGAATATTTCATCCTACAATTAAGCACATGAACTCTTCTCATCTGCACATGGAACATTCTCCAAGATAGACCACATGTTAGGTCACAAGTCAAGTCCCAACAAATTTTTAAAAATCGAAACCATTTCAAATATCTTTTCAGAGCACAATGTAGTAAAACTGGAAATTAATAATAAGTGAAACTTTCGAGACAATACAAATATATGGAAACTAAACAACAGGCTCCTGAATGACCTATGGGTCCAAAAAGAAATTAAACAGGAAATCAAAAAATTCCTTGAAACTAACAAAAATAAAAACACATCATACCAAAACCTGTTGGATACTGAAAAAGCAATACAAGAGGGAAGTTTATTGCAATATAATAAACGGCTACTTCAAAGAATAGAAAGACTTCAAATAAACAACTTTACACTCCAAAGAACTAGAAAAACAATAACAATCCCATGCTAAAAGTAATAGACAGGAAGAAATAATTAAGGTCAGAGAAGACTAAATGAAATAAAGACACAAAAAACAACACAAAAGATCAATGAAACAAAAAGTTGTTTTTTTGAGAAGAGAAATAAAATAGACAAACCATTAGCTAGGTTAACAAAGAAAAAAGAAGAAAGAAGACCCAAATCACAAAAATCAGAAATGAAAAAGGAGACAATAAAAACAATACCACAGAAATACATAGAATCATTAGAGACTATTATAAACAACCATATGCCAACTAATAGGAAAGCCTGGAGGAAATGGATAAATTCCTGGAAACATTAAAAACTACTACCACTGAACCAAGAAGAAATAGGAAACACATTCAGACCAATAACAAGCAATGAGATTGAAGCAGTAATCACTAGTCTCCCAACAAAAAAAAGCCCAGGACCAGATGGCTTTACCGCTGAATTCTATCAAGCTTTTAAAGATGAATGAACGGCAATTCTCTTCAAACTATTCCAAAAAATATAAATAGAGAGCACTCTCCCAAACTCATTCTATCAGGCCACCATCACCCTAATACCAAAGCCAGACAAAGATATAACAAAAAAAGAAATCTACAGGCCAATATCATTGATGATCAAAAGTACAAAAATCCTCAACAAAATATCAGCAATCTGCATACAACTACACATCTATACACACACACATGCACACATACACACACACACACACACACACACAATCAAAAAATATATACACAAGGATGTAAGGATGGTTCATCATGTGCAAAGCAATAAATGAGATACACCCCATCAACAAAATCAAGGACAAAACCATATGATTTTCTCAATAGATGCAGAAAAAGTATTTGATAAAATTCAATATCCATTCATGATAAAGGCCCTCTGCAAATTAGATATAGAAGGAAAGCATCTCTACACAATAAAAGCCAGATATGACAAACTCACCACAAATATCATCCTGATTGGGTCAAAGCTGAAAACTTTTCCCTTAAGAATGGAACAAGACAAGGATGCCTACTCTCACTACTCCTATTTGACATGGTATTGAAAGTACTAGCCAGAGCAATGAAGCAAGACAAAGAAACAAAGAGCATCAAGATTGGAAAAGACAAAGTCAAACTGTTCCTCTTTGCAGATGACATGGTCCTATATGTAGAAAAACCTAAAGATTCTACCAAAAAAACTCTTAGAGCTGATTAACGACATAAGTAAAGTTACAGGATACAAAATCAACACCCCGAAATCAGTAGTATTTTAATACTCCAATAATGAAATTGTAGAAAAAGAAACAATGAAAATAAGCCCATTTGCAACAGTCACCAAAAGAATAAAATACCCAGGAATCAATTTAACCACGGAAGTGAAAGATCTCTACAACAAGAACCACAAAACACTACTGAAAGAAACTAAAGAGGACACAAAAAGGTGGAAAGACATTTCATGCTCTTGGATTAGAATTAACATTGTGAAAATGTCCATACTACCCAAAGTGATCTACAGATTCAATACAATCCCAATCAAAATACCAATGACATTCTTCACAGAAACAGAAAAAACAATCCTAACACTCATATGGAACAACAAAGCTACCATAATAGCCAAAGCTGTCCTGAGTAAAAAGATAAAGCCAGAGGCGTTTCTCTACCTGACTTCAAGCTATACTACAAAGCTACTGTAACCTAAACAGCATGGTACTGGCATAAAAACAGACACTCAATGGAACGGAATAGAAAATCCAGAAATCAGCCGTCATACTTACAGCCAACTGATCTTTGACAAAAGTACCAAAAACATATGTTGGGAAAAAGACTGCCTCTTCAATAAATGGTGCTGAGAAAATTGGACATCCATATGTAGAAGAATGAAACTAGACCTCTACAAGTAGTTTGTCTTGCCATTAACTCAAAATGTATTAAATACTTAAGTATAAGACCAGAAACCACAAAACTACTAAAAGAAAACATAGGAGAAACACTTCAAGAAGTAGCACTCAGGAAAGACTTTATGAATGAGACCCCAAAAGAACAAGGAACCAAAAAATAATAATAATATGTAAATAAACAAATTGGATTATATAAAACTAAAAAGCTTCTCTTCAGCAAAAGAAACATTTAACAGAGCAAAAAGACAACCTATAGAACAGGAGAAAATATTTTCAAACTATTCATTCAACAAGGGATTATTATACAGAATATACAAACAATTCTAAAAATTTAACAGTAAAAAAACAAGTAACCCAATTAAAACATGGGCAAAGGAGCTAAATAGGCATTTCTCAAAGGAAGATGCACAATGGCCAACACATACATGAAAAAATACTCAACATCACTAGCATCATGGAAATGCAGATCAAAACCAACTGAGATATCATCTCATTCCAGTCAGACTAGACATTATCAAAAAGACAGAGAACTAACAAATGCTGGTGAGGATGCGGAGAATGAGGAACCCTCCTACACTGTTGGTGCGACTGTGCATAGTGGTGCAGCCATTATGGGAAGCAGTATGGAGTTCCCTCAGACAACCACAGATAGAACTGCCATACGATCCAGCAATTCCACTGCTGGTTATATACCCAAGGGAATGGAAATCATCAGGTCAAAAGGATACCATGTTCATCACAGCTCTGATTACAATAGCCAAGAGTTGGAACCAACCTAAGAGTCCATCAACAGATGACTGGATAAGGAAAATGTGGTATATATACAACGTGGAATAAAAAAGAATGAAATTCTTCCATTTGCAGCAACATGGATGAATTTACAGAAAATCATGTTAAGTGAAATAAGCCAGTTACAGACAGAGAAATACCACATGTCCTCACTCATAAGTGGGAGTTAAAAATTGAACAAGTAAATTAAAAAGAAAGAAAGACACAACAATCACAATTTGTTCAAATTCCAAAAGGAGAGAATAGAATTGAAGCCACCAGAAGTGGGAAAGGAGACGGCAGACATTGGGTTAGCAAGAAATGGGTGAAAGGCCAGAAAAAATGATTACATTGTGTAATGCTGAATATACTAATTATACTGAGTTGAGCATCAGAAAATGAATAAATAATAAATAAATACTAAGAGTAAATATAATAAAATATGCTTAAGACTTCTACAGACAACAGAATAAAGATTTGAACAAACAATTCTATGAGCAATTCTACGTCTATTTTGTTAGTCCAACACAAATGTTTATTCATGTTTACTAACGGGCCTACACAAAAGCATTCGCAGCAGCATTACTCTAATTGGCCCCAATCTGCAAATAAGCTATACGTTTATCAGAACAACAACCAGAAGATAATGTGTCATATTCCTTCAGTGGCAGATTATACAAAAATGACAATGAATAAACTACATATAATTACTTCGATAAATCTCACAATCATAATGTAAAGATACAGAGTCAATTCTATGTATTTTTATTTAGATAAAAGTGAAAAAACATAAAACTGACCACAGGATTACAAGTAAATAGAGTGATTAGATACTACCTTTAGGGATGAGTAAGAGGATATGATTTGGAGGAAGAGGGATTAATTTCTACTTCCTGTCAATGGTAATTAGTAATAGTGACATGGATGTATTTACTTTGTGATACTCTATCAAGTAGAAAATTAATAACTTGCATTCATTTTAAATAAATGGTATAACTTTAGAAAGTTTTGGACGTGTTAGACCTCAAAGACAAAGCAGGTAGCATCTCAACTAACATGATTCCTTCTTTGAAAATGTAGAAAGACCTAAGAAATGTGTAGTCAATGACCTACAACATAAACTCTGCTGGTAACCAGGGTTAAGACTACAGTCACCAGATTACCCTGGTTTGCCTGCATCTATAGAAGTGATATCACAGAAAATCCAACATTCTCATCCAGGCCAGCTCCTCAGTCCTGGGCAAATCAGAATGAATGGTCACCCATAAACCGATTGATACTTTCTTAGTCCTAGTATACTTCTACAGCATCTACCCACCTGCTTTGGTTCTGCTCTTCCATAGGGAACACATTGTGCCAAACATCCTCTCCCCAAGTGTCTTTGTTAGAACCAGGACACACGGGTCTAAGAGGCTCTCCAGAGATGCTTCCCTGTTAGTCTTGAATCTGAGTGTTCAGCGTGAAAAGAATTGGAACCAGGCATTCAATTTTTCTCTGTGAACATACCAGTATAATGCCCCTCCCCACAGACACTCAACATCCAAACATCAGCCAACAGAACAAAGCTGGGAGGGAAACTGCCCCAACCTTCCCGCAGCCAGCAGGAGCTATCACATGACGAGGTGATCATCAGAGCAGGAACAATGCTAATAAGCTCACCACCTTCCTTTTATCTGAAAAATTTTCTATGAGTTGTTCTCAATTAAGAAACTGATTAAACAGCTACTGTAAGAAGATTCACAACAGTTAGGAAAAGACTTCCTCTTTGACCATTTCCCAGTATGACAGGAAACAATGAAAACAAAAACAAGGAAAAGTCCTGTCTATAGGTCCAGTCCTTGAAGGCCCAGTATATAAAAGGACGACCACACAGCAAGGACTCATCAGAGTCTGGAAAACTCACCTGTCCACAGAAGCCCACCACCACTCCTCACACAATGACTAACTCCTGCTGCTCTTGCTGCCAGCCCACCTGCTGCAGAACCACCTGCTGCAGGACCACCTGCTGCCGCCCCAGCTGTGGCTGCAGCCCTTGCTGTGTGTCCAGCTGCTGCCGCCCTTCCTGCGGTGGATCTAGCTGCTGCCAGCCCAGCTGCTGTGGCTCCAGCTGCTGTGGCCAAAGCTGCGGTGGGTCCGGCTGCTGCCAGCCTTGCTGCCGCCCAACTTGCTGTCAAACCACCTGCTGCAGGACCACCTGCTGCCGCCCCAGCTGTGGCTGCAGCCCTTGCTGTGTGTCCAGCTGCTGCCGCCCTTCCTGTGGTGGATCTAGCTGCTGCCAGCCCAGCTGCTGTGGCTCCAGCTGCTGTGGCCAAAGCTGCGGTGGGTCCGGCTGCTGCCAGCCTTGCTGCCGCCCCAGCTGCTGTGGCTCACCCTGCTGCCAGCCAGTGTGCTGCACACCTGTGTACTGCACGAGAACCTGCTACCAACCCACGTGCTGCTGCCTGCCCGGCTGCCTAGCCCAGGGCTGCGGGTCCTGCTGTGGATCCAGCTGCTGACAGCCTTGCACTGGTTGACCTACTCCCCATAGGACCGTCATCTCCACAAGCCAACCTTCCTTCAACTGACTTGCCCTGCCTGGACAAATTCCCTTCCTACCTGTGCTGAAAGCCATCACGCTATCACCAGAAACTCTGAGACTCACCTCCTTTATTAAAAGCTTGTGAGTCAGCATGAGGGAGTGCAGAGTACTTCCCTTTTGTTCTCTGATTCCTTATGTCTTCTGGGTCGTGTGCCAGCTTTGTACATCATTGACATGGAGTTATCATCTCAGCTCTGATTCTGAAGCCAAAACCTTCACCTCTCCCTCTCAATAATTTCAGAAAACATCTCCTTGAAATTTTCATAGGTTCCTGCAACTGATCTTTAATGTTTATAAGTATGTTTTCCTTTTCAATATTCTCAGAATTCTTGTATCCCCCTTTCTCCTTTTATGCTAACTTTGAGTTGTATTCCTAGAAGCAGGCGGTCTTAATAAATTTTTAATAAATTCTGTATCATTATTCATTTCGTGCTGTTTCTTTATTTTACTGCAGTAAGAACCCTTGACATGAGATATATCCACCTAATAGATTTTTAATTGTGCAATACATTATCATTTCATCATATACAGTAGACACACTGTGGGACAGCAGATCTCTAGAACTTATTCATCTTGTATAACTAAACTATAACACTCAGCAAAAAACAACTCCCATTACCTCCTACCTCCAGAGTCTGGAAAACACCATTCTATTCTTGGCTTGTATGAGTTTGACTATTTTAGACACCCCATGTAAGTGAAATCATGTAACAGTTTCCTTCTGTGACTGGCTTATTTCACTTAGTGTAATATCCTCAAGGTTTACCCATGTTATTGTAAATGGCCCGACTTCCTTCTTTTTAAGGCTGAATAACATTCCATAGTATATGTGTATCAGTTTCTTTATCCATTCGTTCTTTGAAGGATGTTTGGGTTGATTTCATATCTTGGCTATTTTAAATAGTCCTACTCTGAACATGAGAGTGCTAATCTCTCTCCAAATCCTCATTTCACTTGTTTGTGTACATACCCAGAAGTGGGATGGCTGCTTCATGTGGTGATTTTCAACTTTTTGAGGAACTTCCATACTGCTTCCATAGCAGCTGCACCATTTTACACTCCCACCCGTGAACAGGGTTCCAATGTCCACACATGCTTGCCAGCACATACTTGTGTTGTTTTCTTCATAACAGCCAGACCCAATATTCCAGTGTTTCACTTACTCTAATATTTAAATAATGTTCCAATACTGAGTGAAATCCCACGCATTCACGTCAAAATACATGACCTTCTTGAGAAACAGGAAGCTCAGGGAACAGCATCCCTTCCCTGTGCAGAGTGCATGACTGGGCACTGCCAACATTTACATCATGCCTTTCCTGACTCCAAACTTGCGTGGTTGACCACCCCACTGCTTTTTAACAAGTACATATTCATTTTCATGACATTCTCAACCAGGCTATGTCAATCCTGCTAATCCTGAAGCCATTCTTTCTCTGTAAGGTGCCTTCACATAAATGGGCTCTGTTCCTACTCATCACTTTTGAGTTCCACTTTCCAAGGGCATCTTCCTCTCTTGTTGTCCTGTTCCATGATCTCTGAGTGTAGCTCCCAAATTGTGATATTTCACATAGGTTAGTGTGAACATTCATTTGTTTTATTTTTTTGTCATGACATTTAAGAGCCAGTTATGATGTTACATATCATAAAAGTTTAATTATATATTTATGTAGCTCAGAGTTCCTCTTCACACATAGGACTTGGAGGGGTTCTGTCTTCATAATGTAGCATGGGTTCTCCTACGTTACTTGTTGATCACCTGATTATCTGGCATTGCTAGATTTTTATTTGTGATCACATGTCTCTGCCCAGTTGTCCCAAATGACTTGGGCTGATGGCTACATATTCTGCTGTAAGTTCTTCTTATAATTTGAGTTGAGGTTTAAACACTATTTTTCATGTACATCCTCTGAATTAATGCAATATAATTATAGAGATGACCAAATATTAATTTCAGAAAATTTGTTGTCTTTGTTCAAAGTAGATAACAAAGCTCGGAAATTTGGCTGTAAGTTTCTTCTTGGAATCTCCCCCATATTGTGTGCATCAGAAAGAGGCCCATAGTATATTCTCATGTACCTATTGAAAAGAAAACAGGTGCGCCTCAAGCCCACGCTCTGCAATAGCACTGCTAGTGTATTTCATGGAGCATAAAAGTGCCTTCGGAAAAACCAATACAGGGAGTCACAGCAAGGTTGAATTGGGTCATGGGAAGATGAGAATTTGCTATATTCAGAACTTATTTACTTACAGAAGGTGGAAGACATAGAATAAGAACAAAGAGGTGAGATTATAAAATGCAATGACAGCATATATCCTAAACAAAATATAACCAAATTAAATCTAGTGCCAGAAACAGAGGGGAGACAGAACAAGATAGCTGACTAGAAGGATCCACCACTTGTTTCTCAAAGGCAAGTGTCCACAACATATGAAGTAATTCAATGAAGAAATAAGAAAAAGAGACACATCAGCAGAATAAACTTAAGAAATCATCAGCACCTCACAAAAGAGAAATCCAAATGTCCAATGGGCAAGGAAAAGTTACTCAAACACGTCAGTCATATGGGAAATTCAAAATATAATCATTTTTTAAATGTAACTTATTTATTTGATGACTCTCAAAATATGTTTTATACAACTTTCATCTATACAATCCCTATTTTTATTGATAAATAGAAACAAAACTTTTAATAAAGAAAACAGTAAGCATCTTACTATATGTATTTTAATTTCTAAATCTCTTGTCCATTTTTTAGACATATTTTCAAGATAATTTTAAAAAATAAATTAATATAGAACCACTGTTAAAGAATTGTGATAAAGGAATTGAAAATTGCCCAGATTGGAATAAGAATCTAATATAAAAGATGGAATCTCATTATTGATTTATTTTAAAGTTCTTTTATTTCCTTTTATGTCTTTATTTACCACTTCTACTTTTTATTGAGTAAATTACTAATTAATGCTCTGTTAATTTTTTATTGGGATGTTTTCATTTCCTTGTTTCATCAGCTTGGTTGATGGACATATTGACATATAACTAAATATATACACATCCAGAATGGGTCACATTCAAACGTGAAAATTCCAGGTATTGAGGGCACAAAAGGCAAAGACAAATAATACAATGTAGGAATTATTGCAACTTTTTCTGAAAACTGTTTGGAACTCTCCTGTAATGTGTACTCTATGCAGAATTTATAATACAGAAATTTCACTCCAAGAAAATACTCCACAGAAATGAATGCACCTGGAGACCAAGGTGTAGGTAAATAATATTCCTAGGAGTATTGTTCCCAGAAGCCCCTAATGAGGGACAAATACCCATCAAGAATAGCAGGTATCAATACATCGTGGTCCCTTCCTACAAATAGCCGAGATCAATGGGAATGAACAAATGTCTACTACATGCACAAAAGCTAATAAGTCTCACAAACATAATTTGGAGCAAAAGAAGTCAAGCAAAAATATATACATACTAATATAATTTTATTGGTATAAGGTCCAAAACTTGACACAACTATATTATAATACCTAGTACCCTTAAGAAGGAAGGAAAGGATAGCATTAAGGAGAAGCATGAGGGCAGCGACTTGATTACACACTGAGCTCTATCTCCCAACATGAATGATGAATGCTCTCTTCCCTTTGTCATAATCGGTCAAGCTACACGTTAATGACATATGCGGTTCTTACATCATATATTTTACGTCAATTTCTTTTTAAGTGAAGGTACCTGAGGTGTCATCACATGTCGTATATTTCCCTCCATTTATGCACACAAATAATTTGGAGATTGAATTTCCCACTTGAGATTACTGGTTGGTCCTGCTGGTCAGCAGCGTTAGAACATAAAAGGACTGAAGATTTCTGAATCCCAGTGTCTTGCCTCTGCCTCTATCCTCCTGATTTGGTGATGATTTATCTATGAAGAAAATGATGTCCACCACCCTCAACCAGGCACTCTTTGATCAAACCAGGATAACCTGTGCCATGGTTGCTGCAGGTGGACATGTCTATTTTACTCCTCAATAGTCAGGTTATTCTGAAAGAACAAGTTTGGACCCAGACATGGATTCAGTTCCTCACTGTGAGTGTATCAGCATCCTGCCCCTCCCCAGGGCCACTCCCCACTCTTCCTACAGACAAAGGAGCAAGCTGGCAAAGACGACTGCTCTGACACTCCCCGGGCCACAGGAACTATCACCTGACCAGAGGATGATCACAGCAAACATAGGCTGCAATGATTTCTAGAAATGTTCCCAATGAATTATGCACAATTAACTACTTAGAGTATAATTTTCTAAAGATTTCTCAATCTTAGGAAAAGTCTTTTTCCTTGGGCCATTTCCCTAGGGTCTGTGGAAAACAAACCACAACAAAGAAAAGTTCTGCTTATTGGCTCTACACAGGAGAACCAGTCTATAAAAGCCCCAGAATTAAGAGACTTAGAATCTGGGAAACTCACCTCTGAACAGAAGCCACACCACCACACCTGACACCATGACCTGCTGCTGCTGCTCCCCTAGCTGCCAGCCCATCTTCTGTGGGTCCTGCTGCTGCCAGCCTTGCCATTGCCCCACACTTTACTGGCAGCCAACCTTCTGTGGGTCCTCCTGCTGCCTGCCTTGCTGCTGCCAAACTTGCTATTACTATAGCTGCTGCAAGACCACTTGCTGCAATACCACCTGCTGTTGCTGTGAGTCCAGCTGCTGCCAACCTTGCTACTGCAGCACACCCTGCTACCAGCCTACCTCCTGTGGATCTTGCTACCACCAGCCTTGCTGCTGCCAAACTTTTTATTACTACAGCTGCTGTAAGACCACCTGCTGCAAGACCGTCACCTGCTGTTGTTGCAGTCCTTGCTGTGGGTCCAACTGCTGTCGACCTTGCTTCTGCAAAACTTGCTATTACTACAGCTGCTGCAGGACCACCTGCTGCAAGACAACCTGCTGTTACTGGAGTCCTTGCTGTGGGTCCAGCTGCTGCCAACCTTGCTGCTGCTGATCCATCTGCTGCACTCATTATGCTCAGCTCCACCTCATTGACATCGACTCGTTGTCTCAACTTCAGGAAAGTCTTGATCATAAGCTTTTGAGTATATGAAATGTTAAAAAAAAATTCTTATGACTCTATATTTAACTCTCTGCAATGATCAATACTAAGCATCTTATTAGATACATGTATTATATTTAGGAACCTCTGCCACATTGCAGAACTCTTTCATGATCACTTTAATTGTCTCCCTATTTTGTTAGTTTGCTGGTTGGTAGGTTGGTTGGTTTACAATAGTTCTTTCATAAAGCCTTACTTTGATGTTGCATTTTATATTTAAGATCTCACTCAATTCTACCAACAGTCATACAGGTTGGGCATAGCAAAGGATATCATCGTCATTTTAGTGATGAGGAAAAGATTTGCCATGCAGATGGTAATTGGTGGAAGCAGGTCTGATGCTCAAGTTCTTTGACCCCAGGTTAAGGGTACTTTTTTTTTTTACATTTTTCTACAAGTAGATATAACACTGTCGACAGGTCATAGAAAAAAATGGGCATTTTGAGTTACTTCTCAAAAACATTAGGAGTAATCATACCTTTCATCTACAAACACTTTTCTGTCTTTTTCTGTCCACCAAGCTCTTCCTGAATACTCTTCCCCCCTCTATGACAAATACAGACTGCCCTTCAGCATTCTAGCCAATGAAGGGAGACTTACACTATCTCTGAATTCTGATCAGGCACCAGTACAATCTGCCACCAACGAATTATGTGAATGCCATTGGTATTCCTGGCCCTGCCCTTACCTGAAGAAATCTGTCCTTAGATAGTCTGGAATTGGCATCCTGGTATCATTGCATTCATCATAGCAAAAATTAGGATTAGGAATCACCTAACAAAGCACACAAGGTTGGACCATGATTCCCGAGCTCACAAATTTTGAGGCAATTTGGTTCCCTGATATGAACATTATATGAAAAGAAGATAAATTTGTGCACAGTCCTTAGAATTAAATTACCCATCCAATGGGCATATAATTGGTGATCCAATCATAATTTCTGGGCCAATAAAGTACACAAAAACAACGTCCCATGTTCCATAACATAAAGACAAATAAGCTAAAAGAAACCAAAATCAGAGTTTTCAGAAAAAAAAAAAGAAAAGAAATGGTAGGAAGCCAAATAGGAGAAGGATGATTGCACTCTTCAAAGTCAAGGTGGGCATTGGGTTGGATCCTAAATGGGGGTATAAGGGTTTTCTAAAGATACAGTAAATAATAAAGAGAAGAGCCAAGGCACTCCACAGGACAAAGCACTCTGGGAGAAAATGAAGAGGTTTCCACTGTAGCCAACTTATTAATAAGAGATAGAAAGGTGTTTCTGGTGAGTTCACCACTTGATGTGACAGATGTGTGGCCTTCCTGGAAGATGTGTCTGAAATTCTTTTCCTGGTGACTAAACTTTCCAATGAAAGGAAGGGATTGGGGGATTCACTGAGGACCTGCTGCGTGCTACGTATATAGCCGGAGACTTCACCTCCTCTCTCTCTACCATGACCATGCATTCCTGAAAAGAGCACATTACTGCCTGCACAACAGAGCTGAGGAAATCAGTCATGAAGGAGGCAAAATGACTTCCCTGAAGTTGCATGGCTAGTGCTACCTTTGTCTTCCTTCAAAAACAAACCTGTTTTGGGAACCACTGGGGAAATACAGATATCATGGACCAGATGTTTTTGATCACCAGGTGATGATCTGTCAGTACCAGCTTGATATCTATGACCCACTTCCTTTTTCACAGTCTTCAACAATGAGTGGAGCAGGTAAATTCTTCCTTGGATTTCAGTTGAATAAAGAGCAATGCCTAAGATAAGAATGCTGAGGATATATCACAATACTGTTGAAAATACCTGGCTGCCTCTTGCCATCTCTTAAGGGAGGACCGCTGCTGGTGGCCGGTCATGGGGCTGACCACCACTTTGCCCTTGGCAGGAGAGGCTGCCTCATTTACAGGCAACAGCTTTGAAGTATGGAGCAGGAAAAGAACTGTTTCTTAGCTGCAAAAGCGAGTCTCTAAACAGGGAACACGGTGCCGGGGCTGCTGTTGATGCAGCCAGGATCCCGGAGGCCGGGACCGTGCTGAAGGTGGCCAGCTGCCCTATTCAGGATTAGAGGTTTCAGGCCAGCATAAAAGAAGATCCCTGGGAGCGCCCGAGCCACGCCCTGGGACCGACTGAGCAGCCCAAGGTACCAGCAGCTGAGAACGGGGACGGCGACAAAGCAGAGGCAGATAGGGAGCCACCCAACCTGGCACAGCCCTGTGAGTGACCCCCGGCCCAGCCCTGCTCGGGGGGCAGACGCCTGCCCGGCTTCCACCTGCCCCACTGGGCCACTCACCGCCCCCAGGGCTGCCTCCATTTTCTCAGGTGGTGGCAGCTCCGGCCCGGCTTGGCCAGGCCTGTCCTCCTCGTCCGGCTTGGCTCCTCACTGAGCCTTCCCACTTGCTTTCCCCGGTGCAGGGCTTCCTGGGGCCTGTGGGCTGGCCTCCCCTCCCAATCCCTCCGTGGTTCTCTGGCGGGGCTGGTGGCATGGGGCGTCCCCGGCCAGCGTCAGGAGGGCAAGGAAGTATGGGCTGGGCCAACTGTCACTCCACCACACCCTGGGCTCCAACCCCCGGTAAACTTCCTGTTACTGGGAGGCAGATACCATCTCTGCGGCCACCAGTTCGGAAAAACGCCTAATCAATTTCTGGTTAGGAATAGTGTGGTTGGAGAGTTCCCAAGTTTGCTTGAGCTTGCCGGAGAGCTGACTGCAGGTGGGCAGCGGACACAGTCCGCACCAGGGGGATTCAAAGGTGAACCATGTGCTGTGGGCTCCTCCCCCGAGGAGCTCACGCTCTGGGGTGGGAGGTAAGACAAGTACACAAATAACCATGATACCAGGAGAAAGGTGATAAGTCCCGAGAAAGATCTACACAGTGCTACAAAGGCACCCAGAGCGACCGGTCGTCTGAGCCTAGCAGAAACCTGGTAGACTTCCTGGGCGAGGCGGTGCGGAGCAGCGTCTTGAAGGCCCAGCTGATAGACGAGGGTTGGAGAAGACACGTCCCAGCCCAGCCCAGTGTGGACAGAGTGGGGAGACGTGCAGCCAGGGAGGCGGAGACTCAACAGAAACCACACAGCCTGTGGGGTCGCCACTGCATGATCCAACAGCCTGGGCCAGAGCACACGGAACGGGGAGAAGTCCTGTACAGAAAGTGAAAGCTCAACAGAGATCACACACCCTGTGGTACGTGATCCAGCAGACGAGCAGAGTCCAAGCGGAGCAGAAAGGTGGCTCCCTGGAGAGGCCTAAGACCCAAGGCAACCATACACACAAGGCACTAGAGGCCAACTGAGCAGTCACGGAGGTAGCCATATGAAATTGGCAACCACAGCAACATCTTAGTTAGTCAATAGTCGCAAACCGGTAGACTGTGAAACCCCCTGCCACAATGAATAAACATCAAAAAAAAGATACCAGAAATACAAAAAATCAAGAAAGTACACCACCAAAAGTTAATAAATCTCAAACTCTAGATCCGATAGAACAAGAAGCCCTTGAAAAGACTGACAAGGAATTTCTAGTGATAATTCAAAGGAAACTAAATGAGATACAAGAAAACTCAGCTAGACATCATGATGAAATGAGGAAAGGTATACAGGACCTGAAAGAGGAAATGTACAAGGAAATCAATGTCCTGAAAAAAAATGTGCAGAACTTGCTGAACTGAAGAAGTTATTCAGCGAAATAAAAAACACAATGGAGAGTTTAACCAGCAGGCTTCTCGAAGTTGAAGAGAAAACCTCTGAACTTGAAGATGGGCTGTCTGAAATAACACAAGCAGACAAAAGGAAAGAAAAAAGAATCAAAGACATTGAAGAAAATCTGAGAGAGATATCAGACAACCTTAAGCACTCAAATATCCAAGTCATGGGTATTCCAGAAGGGGAGGAAAATGGAGATTCCATTGAAAACATATTCAACAAAATAGTGGCAGAAAACTTCCCAGGTATAGGAAAAATCACAGATCTTCAGATCCAGGAAGCTCAACGATCTCCAAACGTATTCAACCCCAAAAGGCCTTCTCCAAGACATGTTATAGTCAAATTGGCAAAACTCAGAGACAAAGAGAGAATCTTAAAAGCTGCAAGAGAGAAGCGTCAAATCACCTATAAGGGAGCCCCAATCAGACTAACATCAGACTTTTCGTCACAAATCCTAAAAGCTAGAAAGGAATGGGATGATATATTCAAAATACTAAAAGACAGAGATTGCCAGCCAAGAATACTCTACCCTGCAAGGCTATCCTTCCAAAATGAAGGGCAAATAGTATATTTCTCAGACAAACAAAAATTGTGGGAGTTCACAACCACATGACAACCCTTACAAGAAATCCTCAAGGGAGTACTGGGTTTGGTTCCTGAAAAATAGCTACCACTGCCATAAAAAACCAAGAAAAATCTAAACCCACTAGTATAATAAAAATGGCATTCATGAAGAGAAAACAAACAAACAAAAATGCTATCTACAATCTAAGGAACCAACAAACACAGAAAACAAACAGTAAATCAGAAAGCAAGGAACAAAAGACACTTAAGACAACCAAAATAGCAATAAAATGCTAGGAATAAATCAACACCTTTCAATAACAACTCTTAATGTAAAAGGTTTAAATTCCCCAAATAAAAGACACAGACTGGCTGACTGGATCAAAAAGGTGGCCCCAACTATATGCTGCCTACAAGAGACCCACTTTACCCACAAAGATTCACACAGACTAAGAGTGAAAGGATGGAAAAAGATTTACCATGCAAACAGAAAAGAAAAACGAGCTGGAGTAGCTATTCTTATATCTGACAAAATAGACTTTAAACTGAAAACCATAAAAAAAGACAATGAGGAACACTACCTAATGATAAAAGGACTGATCCATCAAGAAGACATAACAATCATAAATATGTACGCACCCAATGTTGGAGCAGCCAGATTTATAAAACAAACTCTATTAGACCTAAAGAAGGAAATAGACACTAATACCATAATAGCAAGGGACCTGAACACCCCACTGTCAATATCAGACAGATCATCTAGGCAAAGAATCAGTAGAGAAACACAAGATCTAAACAATACTCTTGACCAATTGGACATGGCAGATATCTACAGAATATTCCATCCAACCAACCACTTCAGAATATTCATTCTTCTTATCAGCACATGGATAATTCTCCAGGATAGATCACATATTAGGTCACAAATCAAGTCTCAATAAATCCAAAAAAATTGGAATTATCCCATGTATTTTCTCAGACCACAATGGATTAAAACTAGAAATTAATAACAAACGAAACTCTGGAAACTATACAAACACATGGAAATTAAACAGCATTCTACTTAATGACATATGGGTCCAAGAAGAAATCAAGCAGGAAATCATAAAATTTATTGAAACTAATGAAAATTATGATACATCATACCAAAACCTCTGGGACACTGCAAAGGCAGTATTAAGGGGGAAATTTATTGCATTAAATGCCCACTTCAGAAGAATGGAAAGACGGCAAGTGAACAACCTAACACTTCACGTTAAAGAACTAGAAAATCAAGAACAGTCCAAACCTACACTTAGCACACAGAAAGAAATCATTAAGATCAGAGCAGAATTGAATGAAATTGAAACCCAAAAAACAATACAAAAGATCAATGAATCAAAAAGTTGGTTTTTTGAAAAGATAAATAAAATTGACAAACCATTAGCATGGCTAACAAAAAAAAAGAAGACAGAAGATTCAAATAACAAAACTTAGAAATGAAAAAGGTGATATTACAACTGATTCATCTGAAATACAAGGAATCATTCGAGACTACTATAAACAACTATACGCCAACAAATTTGAAAATCTGGAGGAAATGGATAAATTTCTGGACACACACAACCTCCCAAAACTGAGCTATGAAGACGTAGAAAATTTGAACAGACCAATAACAATAAAGGAGAGTGAAGCTGTTATCAGAAGGCTCCCAACAAAGAAAAGCTCAGGACCAGATGGATTCACAGCAGAATTTTACCAAACATTCAAAGAGGAATTGACACCAATTCTTTACAAACTATTCCAAAAGACTGAAACGGATGCAAATCTCCCAAACTCATTCTATGAAGCAAACATCATCCTGATACCAAAACCAGGTAAAGATATAACCAAAAAAGAAAACTACAGGCCAATATCCTTGATGAATATAGAAGCAAAAATCCTAAATAAAATACTAGCTAACAGAATACAGCAACACATACGTAAAATTATTCACCACTATCAAGTGGGATTCATCCCAGGGATGCAAGGTTGGTTCAACATACACAAATCAATAAATGTCATACACCATATTAATAAAGTCAAACACAATCTCTATAGATGCTGAAAAATTATTTGATAAAGTTCAGCACTCATTCATGACAAAGAATGGTATAGAGGGAAAGTATCTCAACATAATTAAAGCCATATATGACAAACCCACTGCCAATATCATCCTGAATGGGGAAAAGCTGAAAGCTTTTCCGTTAAGAACAGGAACTAGACAAGGATGCCCACTCTCACCACTCCTATTCAACATAGTGTTGGAAGTACTAGCCAGAGCACTCAGAGAAGAGAAGGAAATAAAGGGTATCCAGATTGGAAAAGATGAAGTCAAACTGTCCCTGTTTGCAGATGACATGATCCTATATATCGAACAGCCTAAAACCTCTACAAAAACCTCTTGGAATTGATAAATGATTTCAGTACAGTAGCAGCATACAAAATCAACACACAAAAATCAGTAGTATTTCTTTTCTCCAATAGTGAACATGCAGAATGAGAAATCAAGAAAGCCTGCCCATTTACAATAGCCACCAAAAAAATAAAATACTTAGGAATTGAGTTAACCAAGGAGGTGAAAAATCTCTATAAGGAGAAGTACAAACCACTGCTGAGAGAAATTAGAGAGGATATAAGAAGATGGAAAGATATCCCATGAGCCTGGATTGGAAGAATCAACATCGTGAAAATGTCCATACTACCCAAAGTGATATACAAATTCAATGCAATCCCCATCAAAATTCCAAAGACATTTTTCTCAGAAATGGAAAGAACTATCCAGACATTTATATGGAATAATAAAAGACCACGCATAGCCAAAGCAATGCTGAGCAAAATAAATAAAGCTGGAGGTATAACACTACCTGACTTTAAGCTATACTACAAAGCTATAATAAGCAAAACAGTATGGTACTGGCATAAAAACAGGCACACTGATCAATGGAATAGAATAGAGAATCCAGAAATCAACCCACACGCTTACTGCCATCAGATCTTTGACAAAGGCACCAAGCCTATTCACTGGCGAAGGGACTGTCTCTTCAGCAAATGGTGCTGGGATAACTGGATATCCATATGCAGGAGAATGAAACTAGATCCATACCTCTCGCCGTATACTAAAATCAACTCAAAATGGTTTAAGGATTTAAATATACACCCTGAATCAATAAAACTTCTTAAAGAAAACATAGGAGAAACACTTCAGGAAATAGGACTGGGCACAGACTTCATGAATACGACCCCAAAAGCACGGGCAACCAAAGGAAAAATAAACAAATGGGATTATATCAAACTAAAAAGCTTCTGCACAGCAAAAGGAACAATTAACAGAGTTAAAATGCAACCAACAGAGTGGGAGAAAATATTTGCAAAATATACATCTGACAAAGGATTAATATCCAGAATATATAAGGAACTCAAATAACTTTACAAGAAAAAAACAAGCAACCCAATTAAAAAATGGGCAAAAGAGCTAAGTAGGCATTTCTCTAAGGAAGATATACAAATGGCCAACAGACATATGAAAAAATGCTCAACTTCACTCAGCATCCAGGAAATGCAAATCAAAACCACACTGAGAGACCATCTAACCCCAGTTAGGATGGCTAAATCCAAACGATAAATGCTGGCAAGGTTGCGGAGAAAAAGGAACTCTCATACATTGTTGGTGGGACTGCAATATGGTGCAGCCTCTATGGAAAATGGTATGGAGGTTCCTCAAACAATTGCAGATAGATCTACCATACGACCCAGCTATCCCACTGCTGGGAATATACCCAGAGGAATGGAAATCATCAAGTCGAAGGTATACCTGTTTCCCAATGTTTATCGCAGCACTCTTTACAATAGCCAAGAGTTGGAACCAGCCCAAATGCCCATCATCAGATGAGTGGATACGGAAAATGTGGTACATCTACACAATGGAATACTACTCAGCTATAAAAACGAATGAAATACTGCCATTTGCAACAACATGGATGGACCTTGGGAGAATTATATTAAGTGAAACAAGTCAGGCACAGAAAGAGAAATACCACATGTTCTCACTTACTGGTGGGAGCTAAAAATTAATATATAAATTCACACACACACACACACACAAACCGGGGGGGGGGGGAGAAGATATAACAACCACAATTATTTGAAGTTGATACGACAAGCAAACAGAAAGGACATTGTTGGGGGGGAGGGGGGGAGGGAGAAGGGAGGGAGTTTTTCGTGATGGGGAGCAATAATCAGCCACAATGTATATCGACAAAATAAAATTTTTTAAAAAAGAAAAAGAAAGATGTTGTTGCTGCAATAAAAGCAAATCATTATGAAAAAATAAAAGAAAAGAAAAGAAAAGAAAACTTCCAACCCTTCGATATGTACACTAGTGAGAAATAAAACCGCAAAGTTAAAGAAGCTAGTACTCACCTCAGGAGAGAAGAGAGAGAGCAGTTAATTACCAAAAAAGTTAGGAAAGAGACAAGTGACAATGGAAATTCAGAGGGAAAAATCACGATTTTGAATAATATTGTGAATGAAAGAAGACATATATATATAGATATAGATCTACGTGGATTCACAGTAAAGGTTCAATTCATCCAACTAGAAAGTGATGAAACTGGATTCCTATCACACATCCTACATTAAAATCTAGCCCAGGAGAACCGAGGATTTTAAATGGACTCAACAAAATTAAGGAACACGGCGCCAGGGCTGCTGTGGATGCAGCCAGGACCCCGGAGGCTGGGGCCGCACCGAAGGCGGCCAGCTGCCCTATCCAGGATTCGAGGTTTCAGGCCGGCATCAAAGAAGACTCCTGGGAGCGCCCGAGCGGCGCCGCGACTGAACAGCCCGAGGCGGCAGCGCCGAGAACACGGAAGGCAACAAACCAGAGACAGAGCGAGCGCCCGACCTGGCACAGCACTGTGAGTGATCCCTGGCACAGCTCTGTTCGGGGGATGGATGCCCACGCGGCTCCCCGCCTGCACCACCAGGCCACTAACTGCCCCGGTGCTGCCTCCATTTTCCCAGGTGCGGGCAGCTCCGCCCTGCTTGGCCATCACTGAGCCCATTTGCTTGGCCTGGCGCGGGGCTTTCCGGACCCTGCGGGCCAACCTCCTCTCCCACTCCCTGCACGGTTCTCAGGCGGGGCTGGGGGTGTGGGGCGTCCCGACCAGTGTTGGGAGGGCTAGGAAGTACGGGCGGGCCGACTGTCACTCCACCACACCCTGGACTCCAGCCCCGGTAAACTTCCTGTTACTGGGAGGCAGATACCATCTCTGCGACCACCAGTTTGGAAAAAAGCCTAACGAATTTCTGGTTGGGAATAGTGTGGTAGGAGAGTTCCCAGGTCCGCTTGAACCTGCCGGAGAGCAGGCTGCAGGCGGGCACTAGACTCGGTTTATACCGGGGGGATACAAAGGTGAACAAGACCCGAGAAAGATCTACACAGTGCTACAAAGGCACCCAGAGAGACCGGTCGTCTGTGCCTAGCAGAAACCTGGTAGACTTCCTGGGCGAGGCGGTGCTGAGCAGGGTCTTGAAGGCCCAGCTGATAGAAGAGGGGTGCAGAAGACACGCCCCAGCCCAGCACAGTGCGCACAGAGTGGGGAGACGTGCGTCCAGGGAGGCGGAGATTCCACAGAAACCACACACCCGGTGGGGTCGCCACTGCACGATCTAACAGCCTGGGCCAGAGCACACGGAAAGGGGAGAAGTCCTGTACAGAAAGTGAAAGCTCAACAGAGATCACACACCCTGTGGTACGTGATCCACCAGCCCAGCAGAGTACAAGCTGACCAGAAAGGTGGATCCCCGGAGAAGCCCAAGACCCGAGGCAACCACAAACACAAGACACTAGAGGCCAACTGAGCAGTCACGGCGGGAGCCATACCAAATTGGCAACCACAGCAACATCCTAGTTAGTCATTAGTCTTAAACCGGTGGACTGTGAAACCCCCTGCCACAATGAATAAACACCAAAAAAAAGACACCAGAAATACAAAAAATCAAGAAAGTACACCACCAAAAGTTAATAAATCTCATACTCTAGATCCTATAGAACAAGAAGCCCTTGAAATAACTGACAAGGAATTTCGAGTGATAATTCTAAGGAACCTGAATGAGATACAAGAAAACTCAGCTAGACATCATGATGAAATGAGGAAAAGTATACAGGATCTGAAAGAGGAAATATACAAGGAAATCAATGTCCTGAAAAAAAATGTAGCAGAACTTGCTGAACTGAAGAAGTTATTCAGCGAAATAAAAAACACAACGGAGAGTTTAACCAGCAGGCTTGTCGACGTTGAAGAGAGAACCTCTGAACTTGAAGATGGGCTGTTTGAAATAACACAAGCAGACAAAAAGAAAGAAAAAAGAATCAAGGACATGGAAGAAAATCTGAGAGAGATATCAGACAACCTCAAGCGCTCAAATATCCGAGTCATGGGTATTCCAGAAGGGGAGGAAAATGGAGATTCCATTGAAAACATATTCAACAAAATAGTGGCAGAAAACTTCCCAGGTATAGGAAAAATCACAGATCTTCAGATCCAGGAAGCTCAACGATCTCCAAATGTATTCAACCCAAAAAGGCCTTCTCCAAGACATGTCATAGTCAAATTGGCAAAACTCAGAGACAAAGAGAGAATCTTAAAAGCTGCAAGAGAGAAGCGTCAAATCACCTATAAGGGAGCCCCAATCAGGTTAACATCAGACTTTTCATCACAAACCCTAAAAGCTAGAAAGGAATGGGATGATATTTTCAAAATACTAAAAGACAAAGATTGCCAGCCAAGAATACTCTACCCTGCAAGACTATCCTTCCGAAATGAGGGGCAAATAGTATATTTCTCAGACAAACAAAAACTGCGGGAGTTCACTACCACAAGACCACCCTTACAAGAAATCCTCAAGGGAGTACTGGGTTTGGCTCCTGAAAAATAACTACCACTGCCATAAAAACCTAAGAAAAATCTAAACCCGCTAGTACAATAAAAATGGCATTCATGAAGAGAAAACAAGCTAACAAAAACACTATCTACAACCTAAGGAACCAACAAACAAAGAAACCAAACAGTAAATCAGAAAGTAAGGAACAAAAGACACCTAAGACAACCAAACAACCAATAAAATGCTAGGAATAAATCAACACCTTTCAATAACAACTCTTAATGTTAAAGGCTTAAATTCCCCAATTAAAAGACACAGACTGGCTGACTGGATCAAAAAGCAGGACCCAACTATATGCTGCCTACAAGAGACCCACCTCACCCGTAAAGCTGCACACAGACTAAGAGTGAAAGGATGGAAAAAGATTTACCATGCAAACAGAAAAGAAAAACGAGCTGGAGTGGCTATTCTTATATCTGACAAAATAGACTTTAAACTAAAAACCATAAAAAGAGACAATGAGGGACACTACTTAATGATAAAAGGACTGATCCATCAAGAAGACATAACAATCATAAATATGTATGCACCCAATGTTGGAGCAGCCAGATTTATAAAACAAACTCTATTAGACCTAAAGAAGGAAATAGACACTAACACCATAATAGCAGGGGACCTGAACACTCCACTGTCAATATTAGACAGATCATCTAGGCAAAGAATCAGTAGAGAAACACAAGATCTAAACAAGACTCTAGACCAATTGGAATTGGCAGATATCTACAGAACATTCCACCCAACAACCTCAGAATATTCATTCTTCTCATCAGCACATGGATCATTCTCCAAGATAGATCACATATTAGGTCACAAATCAAGTCTCAATAAATTCAAAAAAATTGGAATTATCCCATGTATCTTCTCAGACCACAGTGGATTAAAACTAGAAATTAATAACAAACAAAACTCTGGAAACTATACAAAAACATGGAAATTAAACAGCATTCTACTTAATGACATATGGGTCCAAGAAGAAATCAAGCAGGAAATCAAAAAGTTTATTGAAACTAATGAAAACAATGATACATCATACCAAAACCTGTGGGATACTGCAAAAGCAGTATTGAGGGGAAAATTTATTGCATTAAATGCTCACTTCAGAAGAATGGAAAGATGGCAAGTGAACAACCTAACACTTCACCTTAAAGAACTAGAAAAACAAGAACAATCCAATCCTAAAGTTAGCAGACGGAAAGAAATCATTAAGATCAGAGCAGAACTGAATGAAATTGAAAACCAAAAAACAATTCAAAAGATCAACGAATCAAAAAGTTTGTTTTTTGAAAAGATAAATAAAATTGACAAACCATTAGCATGGCTAACAAAAAGAAGAAGAGAGAAGACTCAAATAACAAAAATTAGAAATGAAAAAGGCGATATTACAACTGATTCATCTGAAATACAAGGAATCATTCGAGACTACGATAAACAACTATACGCCAACAAATTTGAAAATCTGGAGGAAATGGATAAATTTCTGGACACACACAAGCTCCCAACACTGAACCGTGAAGACGTAGAAAATTTGAACAGACCAATAACAATAAAGGAGATTGAAGCTGTTATCAGAAGGCTCCCAACAAAGAAAAGCCCAGGACCAGATGGATTCACAGCAGAATTTTACCAAACATTCAAAGAGGAATTGACACCGATTCTTTACAAACTATTCCAAAAGATTGAAACGGACGCAAATCTCCCAAACTCATTCTATGAAGCAAACATCATCCTGATACCAAAACCAGGTAAAGATATAACCAAAAAAGAAAACTACAGGCCGATATCCTTGATGAATATAGATGCAAAAATCCTCACTAAAATACTAGCAAACAGAATACAGCAACACATACGAAAAATTATTCATCACGATCAAGTGGGATTCATCCCAGGGATGCAAGGTTGGTTCAACATACGCAAATCAATAAATGTGATACACCATATTAATAAACTCAAACACAAGGACCATATGATCATCTCTATAGATGCTGAAAAAGCATTTGATAAAGTTCAGCACTCATTCATGACAAAGACCCTCTATAAGTTAGGTATAGAGGGAAAGTATCTCAACATAATTAAAGCCATATATGACAAACCCACTGCCAATATCATCCTGAATGGGGAAAAGCTGAAAGCTTTTCCTTTAAGAACAGGAACTAGACAAGGATGCCCACTCTCACCACTCCTATTCAACATAGTGTTGGAAGTACTAGCCAGAGCAATCAGAGAAGAGAAGGAAATAAAGGGCATCCAGATTGGAAAAGATGAAGTCAAACTGTCCCTGTTTGCAGATGACATGATCCTATATATCGAACAGCCTAAAACCTCTACAAAAAAACTGTTGGAATTGATAAATGATTTCAGCACAGTAGCAGGATACAAAATCAACACACAAAAATCAGTAGCATTTCTTTTCTCCAATAGTGAACATGCAGAAGGAGAAATCAAGAAAGCCTGCCCATTTACAATAGCCACCAAAAAAATAAAATACTTAGGAATTGAGTTAACCAAGGAGGTGAAAAATCTCTATAATGAGAACTACAAACCACTGCTGAGAGAAATTAGAGAGGATACAAGAAGATGGAAAGATATTCCATGCTCTTGGCTTGGAAGAATCAACATAGTGAAAATGTCCATACTACCCAAAGTGATATACAAATTCAATGCAATCCCCATCAAAATTCCAAAGACATTTTTCTCAGAAATGGAAAGAACTATCCAGACATTTATATGGAATAATAAAAGACCACGCATAGCCAAAGCAATGCTGAGCAAAAAAAATAAAGCTGGAGGTATAACACTACCTGACTTTAAGCTATACTACAAAGCTATAATAAGCAAAACAGTATGGTACTGGCATAAAAACAGGCACACTGATCAATGGAATAGAATAGAGAATCCAGAAATCAACCCACACGCTTACTGCCATCAGATCTTTGACAAAGGCACCAAGCCTATTCACTGGCGAAGGGACTGTCTCTTCAGCAAATGGTGCTGGGATAACTGGATATCCATATGCAGGAGAATGAAACTAGATCCATACCTCTCGCCGTATACTAAAATCAACTCAAAATGGTTTAAGGATTTAAATATACACCCTGAATCAATAAAACTTCTTAAAGAAAACATAGGAGAAACACTTCAGGAAATAGGACTGGGCACAGACTTCATGAATACGACCCCAAAAGCACGGGCAACCAAAGGAAAAATAAACAAATGGGATTATATCAAACTAAAAAGCTTCTGCACAGCAAAAGGAACAATTAACAGAGTTAAAATGCAACCAACAGAGTGGGAGAAAATATTTGCAAAATATACATCTGACAAAGGATTAATATCCAGAATATATAAGGAACTCAAACAACTTTACAAGAAGAAAACAAGCAACCCAATTAAAAAATGGGCAAAAGAGCTAAGTAGGCATTTCTCTAAGGAAGATATCCAAATGGCCAACAGACATATGAAAAAATGCTCAACATCACTCAGCATCCGGGAAATGCAAATCAAAACCACATTGAGATACCATCTAACCCCAGTTAGGATGGCTAAAATCCAAAAGACTATGAACGATAAATGCTGGCGAGGCTGCGGAGAAAAAGGAACTCTCATACATTGTTGGTGGGACTGCAAAATGGTGCAGCCTCTATGGAAAATGGTATGGAGGTTCCTTAAACAATTGCAGATAGATCTACCATACGACCCAGCCATCCCACTGTTGGGAATATACCCAGAGGAATGGAAGTCATCAAGTCGAAGGTATACCTGTTCCCCAATGTTCATCGCAGCACTCTTTACAATAGCCAAGAGTTGGAACCAGCCCAAATGCCCATCATCAGATGAGTGGATACGGAAAATGTGGTACATCTACACAATGGAATACTACTCAGCTATAAAAACGAATGAAATACTGCCATTTGCAACAACATGGATGGACCTCGAGAGAATTATATTAAGTGAAACAAGTCAGGCAGAGAAAGAGAAATACCACATGTTCTCACTTATTGGTGGGAGCTAAAAATTAATATATAAATTCACACACACACATACACACATACACACACAAACCGGGGGGGGGGAGAAGATATAACAACCACAATTATTTGAAGTTGATACAACAAACAAACAGAAAGGACATGGTTGGGGGGGAGGGGGGGAGGGAGAAGGGAGGGAGGTTTTGGTGATGGGGAGCATTAATCAGCTACAATGTATATCGACAAAATAAAATTTAAAAAAAAACAAAAACAAAAACAAAATTAAAACTTTTACAAGAAAATATAGATAAATACTTTTTAGACTTTGAGGCATGAAAAGACTTAACTAAAAAAATAATAAATTACCCCTTACAGAAAATATCACCTCATTAGATCATATTAACATATAGAATTTATGATTATTAAATGACATGTTAATAAAAATGAATAAACTAGAGGACGTTTTAGTAATATTGTATGTCAATAAAAACTTGGTATCAAGGGGGGAAATATTCCAGATGTCAGTTTTTCTGTTTTTTAATTAAGAAAGCATGTGAAAACAATTTAAATATTAGCAAGAAAACACCACCAACTGGAAATCTCATATTGAGATATATATAGCACATACACATGTGAAAAAGTGTGCAACCTAATAACTTTTTAACAAAATGTAAATCAATACCAAAATCAAGTATATTACACATATTTCACTGGATGGAAACATCTTGTTTTATGCATCTTTGGAAAAATAGAATTGTCAAAATCACAACCCTAGTGTGGATAAAACTAGGAGGGGAATCCTCACCAGCTTCTCAAGCCTTTGCACTTAATTGCTACACTCTCCTCTTTAAGGAGATGTCGCTAGTTCTTTCATAATATCTCGGGGTTTTGTTCTTTTCCATTACATGCCTTTGTAGAGAAATCTTGCCACATAATGGTCATTCAATAAATATTGGTAAAATGAATGATGGAATTAGTGACCATTCACAGGTTGTATACAGCACACTCCAGCCTTATACAATCCTCAATGTACATCTCAGTTGAAGTCAAGACTTGCCAAATGACTTGGAGGTCACAATTGACATGAAGGTACATAAAACATAAGGCTGGGCTTTCTACTTTTTCAAGACACTCTCCTTTCAGTCCTCTGCTTCTCTTCCCTTTTACCTGCCCTATTACCTGTCTGCTGAAATAGAGCAATGGTTAAATACCAGAGGATAGAAAACTAGGTGTTCACTACAGTAATCCAGATGATAACAACTATAAGATCTTTAGAAATGTTTCAATCTTTATTAACTGCTCTGCTACCAAGACTAATAAATTTGAAGAAAGGTATGAGAATCAAAAGAGACTATAGGAAGAGAGTTGGACTTAGGTGCCTCTTCTCTCCCCATGGGTTTATTTGACCCAGTATAGGGACATCAGAAAGAATGCCAGTCCTAGAAGATCACTTGACTTACAGCAAACTGCACATGGCAAGTCTGTGAGAGAAAGGCTGGTCTTTTCAATTCATGGTCTCAGCACAAGTAAACATTCAGCCTGATTAAAGGAAATTATGGTCTCTTTCACATGCCACATACACTCATATTCCAGAAACACTGTACACAGAGCAATTCCAGGGATATTGCACACATGCATAAAAATGGTAAGACGATAATATTTCTAGGATATAATATAGGATTATATCTACATGACCTTAGGATTGTCCTCCAGTTTATTAAACAAGAAAATGAAGGCATTCCTAATTTGATGGAAAAGATTGACTGGCAGTGCAGTATTAAAAAATGAAGGACTCATGCTAACAAAAAAAAAAACATTCAGGAAAAGAGAGAAAAGGATAGCACAGCATAGCACAGGACATGGCTATGGCATATAATCAGCAAAGGCAAATGTCCACATTATATAAAGTACTTCAAAGATTAAATAAATAATTTTTTAATTTTATTTTACTTCTCAAAATACATTGTACTTGATTTTCATGCCCCTTTACCCATTCCTCACCACCCCTGCCCCTCTCCCCATCGTATCTGTGCACTTGGCTTAAACAGTTCAAGGAATTTTTGTGGTTATTCTGTCTTCTTCCCCCCACCCTTTATTTGTTTGTGTGTTTATTTATTTATTAATTTTTAGCTCCCACAAATAAGTGAGAACATGTGGTATTTCTCTTTTTGTTTCTGACTTGTTTCACTTAGCATAATTTTCTCTAAGTCCATCCATGTTGTTGCAAATAGTAGTATTTTGTTCTTTTTTATAGCAGAGTAGTATTCCATTGTGTAGATGTACCACAATTTCCTTATCCACTCATCAGATGGACATTTTGGCTGGTTCCAGCTCTTGGCTATTGTATATAGAGCTGCAATAAACATTGGTCTACAGGTATACCTTCAGCGTGATGATTTCCATTCTTCTGGGTATATTCCCAGCAGTGAGATCGCTGGGTCATAGGGCAGATCTATCTGTAATTGTTTGAGGAACCTCCATATCACTTTCCATAAAGACCACCATTTTGCAGCCCCACCAACAGTGGATAAGAGTTCCTTTTTCTCCACAACCTCTCCAACACTTATATCACTCAGTGTCCAGGAAATGCAAATCAAAACCACACTGAGATACCATCTCACTCCAGTTAGGAGAGCTAACATCCAGAAGACTGAGAATAAATAAATTTTTAAAAAATGCACTTCAGCAGCATAAATTTAAGACATGATCAGCACATCACAAAAAAGAAATACAAGTGTCGAATGAGCATAGAAAAAGTTACCCTCAAGGGGGAAAGAGGAACAGGTAAAGGGTCATGAAAATGAACTACAATGTATATTGAGAAGTTAGGGGGAGAGAGAGAGAGAGAGAGAAGGAAGGAAGGAAGGAAGGAAGGAAGGAAGGAAGGAAGGAAGGAAGGAAGGAAGGAAGGAAGGAAGGAAGGAAGGAAGGAAGGAAGGAAGGAAGGAAGGAAGGAAGGAAGGAAGAAAAGAAAAAGTTACTCAAACTTATCAGTCTATGGGAATTTCAAAATATAACCATATTGACATATTACCAAATACATACACAATAAGAATGTCTCACATACAAGTGTGAAAATAGCAAGTATTGATGACTCCCAAGACAATGACAAAAATGAGATGTACGAGATTTTGCAACTTTTTCAGAAAACTCTTTTTAACTCTCCTTGGAGGTAGAGCACGTGCACAATTTCCAATGCCAAAATTTCACTCAAAGAAAATATTGCACAGAAATGCATGCACATGAAGACCAATATGTAGACAATAATATTCCTAGGGGCATTATTCCCAGGAGCCCCTATGGAGGGACAAATACCCATCAAGCCTAGCAGGCATCAATACTTTGTGGTCCCTTCCTGCAATGATATAGCAAAGACCAAGGGAAATGAACAAATGACTACTACATGCACAGAAGTCAATAAATCTCACAAAAATAATTTGGAGCAAAGGAAGCCAAAAAAAAAAAACACGTGCCATATCATTTTATTTCTAAAAGGTAAAAACTTGGCTGACTTTGATATTATAATACTTATTCGGTTAAGGAAGAAGAAAAAGATAGCATTTAGGAGAAGCATGAGGGAAGCACTTGAATGCCCAGGGAGCTCTATCTCCAGACATGAAATCATGAACACATTCTTCCCTTCATCGTAATCAGTGAAGCTTTCCATTCATGATGCACACAGCTTTCCCAGCTCCCATTATATGACAGCTTCTGAGATGTCATCCTGAGGTGTCATCACGTGGTGTATAATTTCTTCCTTTTAGGGACCCAAATGATGTGCGGGTTGGGTGTCCCACCTGAGGTGACTGCTCCCGCCGCTCCACAGGGTTTGCGACACGAAGAGGTGGATACTTTTGGAATTCCGATGTCTCGCCTCTGCCTCAATCCTCCTGCTTTGGTGATGAATTGTCTGTGACAAAAATCATGCCCACCACCCTCCACCAGTGCACTCCGTGCTCCAACTGGGATAGCCTGTGCCGTGGTTGCTGTGGGTGGACACGCCTTTTGAATTCCTCAAGCATCAGGATTTCTGAGCGAACACACTGGAAGCCAAGTACGGATTGCATCCCCACATCACTGCGGGCATTGCGGCATCCTGCCCCTCCCCAGGGACACTTCCCACGCTCCCTACAGACAAAGGAAGGAGCTGGCAAAGATGACGGCTCTGACACTCCCCAGGTCACAGCAGCTGTCACCTGACCAGAGGATGATCACAGGAAACAGCACGCTGCTGAGGATTTCTGCAAGTATTCCCCAGGAATTATGCACAACGAACTGCTTAGAGCATAATTTTCCAAAGAATTCTCATACTTAGGGAAACAATGTTTCCTTGGGCCATTTCCCTAGGGACCGTGGAAACCAAACTCCAACAAAGAAGAGTCCTGCTCATTGGTGCCCATCTGGGGGAGTCCAGTGTATAAAAGCCCCAGAATGGAAGGAGTCCTCACCATCTGGGAAACTCACTTCTCAACAGAAGCCCACCCTCCACACCTGACACCATGACCTGCTGCTGCTGCTGCCCTTGCTGCCAGCCCACCTGCTGTGGGTGCTGCTGCTGCCAACCTTGCTGCTGCTGCACACCCTGCTGCCACAACTGCTGCTGCCATCACTGCTGTCACAACTCGTGCTGCAGGAACTGCTGCTGCCGCCACTGCTGTTGCTGCAGTCCTTGCTGTGGGTGCGGCTGCTGCCAGCCTTGCTGTTGCTGCAGTCCTTGCTGTGGGTGCGGCTGCTGCCAGCCTTGCTGTTGCTGCAGTCCCTGCTGTGGGTGTGGCTGCTGCCAGCCTTGCTGCTGCTGCTGACCCACCTGCTGCACACTCCTCACCCACCGCAGGCCTGTATCATCCACCGTCTGCTCCAACTTCCTGTTCCTGCCTCTCCCTCGCTCCCTCAGCTTAGCCCACGGTCAATACGCTCACACCGACCATTCTCCTCCGCTTCTTTCTGCAATGCTTGTGAATCTTGAGAAGTGATGCACTCAACGTCCCTGGCATGCTCTTCTCCCTCCTTGCTTCATGCTCAGTGAACCGCAGGCTGCTCCGATCCACCTCACTGACATGGATTTGCAGTCTCAACACCGGGAGACTGATCATCAGCTTTTGCCTCTGTGGAACGTTCGAAGCAGAAAATCCCTTAGGACTGGCTATGGAATGCTCTGTAACGAGCAGTCCTGAGCATCTTCTTCCATCCAAGCATTGTATTTAGAACCTTCTGCCAAGTTACTTAACTCTCTCACGATCACATTAATTGTCTGCCTGGCTCAACTTTTCTAATAAAATTGGTGTTATCCTGCAATCCTATGTTTTGTTTTCTCTTTTCTTGCTTCAGTGGTGGGTGGGTGGATGGGTGGGCAGCTGGGTGGGCTGGGTGTTTGGTTGTTCAGTGGTTTGGCTGGTCCCTCGGTCGACTGGTTGGATGGTTTATAGCAGTTCTTTTCTTAGCCTTACATTGGCGTTGCATATGGCACGTATCATGTCAATCGAATCCCACAATGGCCCTGCCTGTTGAGCACAGCAGAGGATGTCACCTCCATATTGCTGATGACCAAAAGATTTCCCACGCAGCCAGTAACGGATGGAAGCTGGACTGTGCCCAGGTTCCTTGATCCCAAGGCAAGAGCACTTTTTTTCTTTGTTTTCTTTTTTTCATTTTTCTACATGCCAGTATAACACTGTTGACATCACAGAAAAGATGGACATTTCGAGTAGCTTTTCTAATATTAGGGATAATTATACCTCTCATCTGTTAATGCTTTTCTGTCTACCAACCTATATCCAAATACTCTTCCTTCTTCTACAACCAACAGACACTGCCTTTCAGCATCCTAGTCAATGAAGGGAGCCTTACATCTTCTCTGCCTTCTGATAGGCCACTGGTACAATCTGTCATGGACAAATACCAGGAGCACCATCAGTGGTCCTGGCCCTGCCCTCACCTAGAGCAAGTTCTCCTTTGATGTCATGGACTTGGAATCCTGGTATCATCGCCATCATCTTTAGAGAAATTGGAATTAGCCAAGCTTGGGCCGTTATTCCTGACCACCTGAACTTGAGTCCATTTTGTTTCCTGATATGAATGCTGTATGAACTGAAGATAATTTTTGTATGCAGTCTGAGAATTAAGTTACCCATGCAACAGACATATACCCTGTGATCCAGTCATATCTCTGGGCCATAAAAGAACATAAAACCACTTTCTGTGATGAAGACTATTCACTTCAGTGATGAAGACTATTCATTCACTTTCAGATGAAGACTATTAATCTAAAGAAAATAGAAATCGTAGCAGTCAAGATAGGCATTAGGTTGGTTTTAAATATTGGAACCTAGGCCTTCTGAAGAAAAGCAAAATGATAAAGAGAAATGCCAAGGCACTCAGGAGAACAAGGGTTCATACAGCTCTGGGAGAAAATGAAGAATTTTCCACTGTGGCAACCTTAATGAGAGTTAGAAAGGTGCTTCTTGGTGAATTGACCACTTGATGTGACAGAGATTTGTGATCTTCTTGGAGGATGAGTCTAAAATTCATTGCAAGGGGACTAAAGTTTCCAATTAGAGGAAAGGATGGGTGTTCTTGCTAACATTTTCTGAGGGCCTTCTAAATACTAGGTATCCAGCTAGAGGCTTCACCTACACTCTCTGACATGACCATGCATTCCTGAAAGGGTAGGCATTACTGCCCACATAGTAGAGATGATGGAATCAGTGTTGAGGGAGCCAAAGTAACTTGCCTGAAGTTTATGGACAGTACTATCTTTGTCTGGCTTCACAAAGGTGATGGGGGAGTACTGGGGAAATGACAGACATGTCATTGACCCAAACTGTTTTTGTTCACCAGTTGACATTTTGACACTACCAGCTTGTGTGACACACTTCCTTTTTCCCAAGTCTCCATTAGTATGTTGAGCAGTTAAATTCTTTCTTCAATATCATTTGAATGAAATGCAATGCCTAAGGTAGGAATGCTGAGGATATATCACAACACTGTAGAAAATACCTATTTGAATTGCAGATAATTGGTTTTTATTTATTCGATTATTTTCATAGTAGAGATTGCTTAGATTTTTTTTCTCATTTGAAAACATTTTTACTTTTTATTTTTTTGCTATGAAAAATGTTTTTTTTTAATTTTTATTTTTTTTATTTATTTTTCTTTTTTAAATTTTATTTTGTCGATATACATTGTGGCTGATTATTGCTCCCCATCACCAAAACCTCCCTCCCTCCTCCCTCCCCCCCTCCCCCCCAACAATGTCCTTTCTGTTTGCTTGTCGTATCAACTTCAAGTAATTGTGGTTGTTATATCTTCTTCCACCCCCCCGTTTTGTGTGTGTGTGTGTGTGTGTGTGTGTGTGTGTGTGAATTTATAAATTTTTAGCTCCCACCAATAAGTGAGAACATGTGGTATTTCTCTTTCTGTGCCTGACTTGTTTCACTTAATATAATTCTCTCGAGGTCCATCCATGTTGTTGCAAATGGCAGTATTTCATTCGTTTTTATAGCTGAGTAATATTCCATTGTGTAGATGTACCACATTTTCCGTATCCACTCATCTGATGATGGACATTTGGGCTGGTTCCAACTCTTGGCTATTGTAAAGAGTGCTGTGATGAACATTGGGGAACAGGTATACCTTTGACTTGATGATTTCCATTCCTCTGGGTATATTCCCAACAGTGGGATAGCTGGGTCGTATGGTAGATCTATCTGCAATTGTTTGAGGAACCTCCATACCATTTTCCATAAAGGCTGCACCATTTTGCAGTCCCACCAACAATGTATGAGAGTTCCTTTTTCTCCGCAGCCTCGCCAGCATTTATCGTTCAGAGTCTTTTGGATTTTAGCCATCCTAAATGTGGTTAGATGGTATCTCAATGTGGTTTTGATTTGCATTTCCCGGATGCTGAGTGATGTTGAGCATTTTTTCATATGTCCGTTGGCCATTTGGATATCTTCCTTAGAGAAATGCCTATTTAGCTGTTTTGCCCATTTTTTAATTGGGTTGCTTGTTTTCTTCTTGTAAAGTTGTTTGAGTTCCTTATATATTCTGGATATTAATCCTTTGTCAGATATATATTTTGCAAATATTTTCTCCCACTCTGTTGGTTGTCTTTTAACTCTTTTAATTGTTTCTTTTGCTGTGCAGAATTTTTTTAGTTTGATATAATCCCATTTGTTTATTTTTCCTTTGGCTGCCCGTGCTTTTGGGGTCGTATTCATGAAGTCTGTGCCCAGTCCTATTTCCTGAAGTGTTTCTCCTATGTTTTCTTTAAGAAGTTTTATTGTTTCAGGGTGTATATTTAAATCCTTAAACCATTTTGAGTTGATTTTAGTATACGGCGAGAGGTATGGATCTAGTTTCATTCTCCTGCATATAGATATCCAGTTATCACAGCACCATTTGCTGAAGAGGCAGTCCCTTCGCCAGTGAATAGGCTTGGTGCCTTTGTCAAAGATCAGATGGCAGTAAGTGTGTGAGTTCATTTCTGGATTCTCTGTTCTATTCCATTGGTCAGTGTGTCTGTTTTTATGCCAGTACCATACTGTTTTGGTTATTATAGCTTTGTAGTATAGCTTAAAGTCAGGTAGTGTTATGCCTCCAGCTTTATTTTTTTTGCTCAGCATTGCTTTGGCTATTCGTGGTCTTTTATTGTTCCATATAAATGTCTGGATAGTTTTTTCGATTTCTGAGAAAAATGTCTTTGGAATTTTGATGGGGATTGCACTGAATTTGTATATCACTTTGGGTAGTATGGACATTTTCACTATGTTGATTCTTCCAATCCAAGAGCATGGGATATCTTTCCATCTTCTTGTATCCTCTCTAATTTCTCTCAGCAGTGGTTTGTAGTTCTCATTATAGAGATTTTTCACCTCCTTGGTTAACTCAATTCCTAAGTATTTTATTTTTTTGGTGGCTATTGTAAATGGGCAGGCTTTCTTGATTTCTCCTTCTGCATGTTCACTATTGGAGAAAAGAAATGCTACTGATTTTTGTGTGTTGATTTTGTATCCTGCTACTGTGCTGAAATCATTTATCAATTCCAACAGTTTTTTGGTAGAGGTTTTAGGCTGTTCGATATATAGGATCATGTCATCTGCAAACAGGGACAGTTTGATTTCATCTTTTCCAATCTGGATGCCCTTTATTTCCTTCTCTTCTCTGATTGCTCTGGCTAGTACTTCCAACACTATGTTGAATAGGAGTGGTGAGAGTGGGCATCCTTGTCTAGTTCCTGTTCTTAAAGGAAAAGCTTTCAGCTTTTCCCCATTCAGGATGATATTGGCTGTAGGTTTGGCATATATGGCTTTAATTATGTTGAGATACTTTCCCTCTATACCTAACTCATAGAGGGTCTTTGTCATGAATGAGTGCTGAACTTTATCAAATGCTTTTTCAGCATCTATAGAGATGATCATATGGTCCTTGTGTTTGAGTTTATTAATATGGTGTATCACATTTATTGATTTGCGTACGTTGAACCAACCTTGCATCCCTGGGATGAATCCCACTTGATCGTGATGAATAATTTTACGTATGTGTTGCTGTTTTCTGTTTGCTAGTATTTTAGTGAGGATTTTTGCATCTATATTCATCAAGGATATCGGCCTGTAGTTTTCTTTTTTGGTTATATCTTTACCTGGTTTTGGTATCAGGATGATGTTTGCTTCATAGAATGAGTTTGGGAGATTTGCGTCCATTTCAATCTTTTGGAATAGTTTGTAAAGAATCGGTGTCAATTACTCTTTGAATGTTTGGTAAAATTCTGCTGTGAATCCATCTGGTCCTGGGATTTTCTTTGTTGGGAGCCTTCTGATAACAGCTTCAATCTCCTTTGTTGTTATTGGTCTGTTCAAACTTTCTACGTCTTCACGGTTCAGTTTTGGGAGCTTGTGTGTGTCCAGAAATTTATCCATTTCCTCCAGATTTTCAAATTTGTTGGCGTATAGTTGTTTATAGTAGTCTCGAATGATTCCTTGTATTTCAGATGAATCAGTTGTAATATCGCCTTTTTCATTTCTAATTTTTGTTATTTGAGTCTTCTCTCTTCTTTTTTTTTGTTAGCCATGCTAATGGTTTGTCAATTTTATTTATCTTTTCAAAAAACCAACTTTTTGGTTCGTTGATCTTTTGAATTATTTTTTGGTTTTCAATTTCATTCAGGTCTGCTCTGATCTTAATGATTTCTTTCCATCTGCTAACTTTAGGTTTGGATTGTTCTTGTTTTTCTAGTTCTTTAAGGTGAAGTGTTAGGTTGTTCACTTGCCATCTTTCTATTCTTCTGAAGTGAGCGTTTAATGCAATAAATTTTCCCCTCAATACTGCTTTTGCAGTATCCCACAGGTTTTGGTATGATGTATCATTGTTTTCATTAGTTTCAATAAATTTTTTGATTTCCTGCTTGATTTCTTCTTGGACCCATATGTCATTAATTAGAATGCTGTTTAATTTCCATGTGTTTGTATAGTTTCCAGAGTTTCGTTTGTTATTAATTTCTAGTTTTAATCCATTGTGGTCTGAGAAGATACATGGGATAATTCCAATTTTTTTGAATTTATTGAGACTTGCTTTGTGACCTAATATGTGATCTATCCTGGAGAATGATCCATGTGCTGATGAGAAGAATGAATATTCTGAGGTGGTTGGGTGGAATGTTCTGTAGATATCTGCCAATTCCAATTGGTCTAGCGTCTTGTTTAGATCTTGTGTTTCTCTACTGATTCTTTGCCTAGATGATCTGTCTAATATTGACAGTGGGGTGTTCAGGTCCCCTGCTATTATGGTATTAGTGTCCATTTCCTTCTTTAGGTCTAATAGAGTTTGTTTTATATATCTGGCTGCTCCAACATTGGGTGCGAACATATTTATGATTGTTATGTCTTCTTGATGGATCAGACCTTTTATCATTAATTAGTGTCCCTCATTGTCTCTTTTTATGCTTTTTAGTTTAAAGTCTATTTTGTCAGATATAAGAATAGCTACTCCAGCTCGTTTTTCTTTTCTGTTTGCATGGTAAATCTTTTTCCATCCTTTCACTCTTAGTCTGTGTGAATCTTTGTGGGTGAGGTGGGTCTCTTGTAGGCAGCATATAGTTGGGTCCTGCTTTTTGATCCAGTCAGCCAGTCTGTGTCTTTTGATTGGGGAATTTAAGCCTTTTACATTAAGAGTTGTTATTGAAAGGTGTTGATTTATTCCTAGCATTTTATTGGTTGTTTGGTTGTCTTAGGTGTCTTTTGTTCCTTGCTTTCTGATTTACTGTTTGTTTTCTGTGTTTGTTGGTTCCTTAGGTTGTAGATAGTGTTTTTGTTAGCTTGTTTTCTCTTCATGAATGCCATTTTTATTTATGCTAGTGGGTTTAGATTTTTCTTGGGTTTTTATGGCAGTGGTAGTTATTTTTCAGGAACCAAACCCATTACTCCCTTGAGGATTTCCTGTAACGGTGGTCGTGTGGTAGTGAACTCCCGCAGTTTTTGTTTGTCTGAGAAATATACTATTTGCCCCTCATTTCGGAAGGATAGCCTTGCAGGGTAGAGTATTCTTGGCTGACAATCTTTGTCTTTTAGTATTTTGAAAATATCATCCCATTCCTTTCTAGCTTTTAGGGTTTGTGATGAAAAGTCTGATGTTAACCTGATTGGGGCTCCCTTATAGGTGATTCGACGCTTCTCTCCTGCAGCTTTTAAGATTCTCTCCTTGTCTCTGAGTTTTGCCGATTTGACTATGACATGTCTTGGAGAAGGTCTTTTTGGGTTGAATACATTTGGAGATCGTTGAGCTTCCTGGATCTGAAGATCTGTGATTTTTCCTATACCTGGGAAGTTTTCTGCCACTATTTTGTTGAATATGTTTTCAATGGAATCTCCATTTTCCTCCCCTTCTGGAATACCCATGACTCGGATATTTGATCGCTTAAGGTTGTCTGATATCTCTCTCAGATTTTCTTCAATGTCTTTGATTCTTTTTTCTTTCTTTTTGTCTGCTTGTGTTATTTCAAACAGCCCATCTTCAAGTTCAGAGGTTCTCTCTTCAACTTCAACAAGCCTGCTGGTTAAACTCTCCGTTGTGTTTTTTATTTCGTTGAATAACTTCTTCAGTTCAGCAAGTTCTGCTACATTTGTTTTCAGGACATTGATTTCCTTTTACATTTCCTCTTTCAGATCCTGTATACTTTTCCTCATTTCATCATGATGTCTAGCTGAGTTTTCTTGTATCTCATTCAGTTTCCTTAGAATTATCACTCGAAATTCGTTATCAGTTATTTCAAGGGCTTCTTGTTCTATAGGATCTAGAGTTTGAGATTTATTCACTTTTGGTGGTGTACTTTCTTGATTTTTTGTATTTCTGGTATCTTTTTTTTGGTGTTTATTCATTGTGGCAGGGGGTTTCACAGTCCACCGGTTTGAGACTAATGACTAACTAGGATGTTGCTGTGGTTGCCAATTTCGTATGGCTCCCTCCGTGACTGCTCAGTTGGACTCTAGTGCCTTGTGTGTGTGGTTGCCTCGGGTCTTGGGCTTCTCCGGGGAGCCACCTTTCTGGTCAGCTTGGACTCTGCTGGGCTGGTGGATCACGTACCACAGGGTGTGTGATCGCTGTTGAACTTTCACTTGCTGTGTAGAACTTCTCCCTGTTCTGTGTGCTCTGGCCCAGGCTGTTAGATCGTGCAGTGGTGACCCCACCGGGTGTGTGGTTTCTGTCGAGTCTCCGCCTCCCTGGCCGCACGTCTCCCCACTCTGTGCGCACTGTGCTGGGCTGGGGCATGTCTTCTGCACCCCTCGTCTATCAGCTGGGCCTTCAGGACCCTGCTCGGCACCGCCTCGCCCAGGAAGTCTACCAGGTTTCTGCTAGGCACAGACGACCGGTCTCTCTGGGTGCCTTTGTAGCACTATGTAGATCTTTCTTGGGTCTTGTTCACCTTTGTATCCCCCCAGTATAATCCGAGTCTAGCGCCCACCTGCAGCCTGGTCTCCGGCAGGTTCAAGCGGACCTGGGAACTCTCCTACCACATTATTCCCAACCAGAAATTCGTTAGGCTTTTTTCCAAACTGGTGGACGCAGAGATGGTATCTGCCTCCCAGTAACAGGGAGTTTATCTGGGGCCGGAGTCCAGAGTGTGGTGGAGTGACAGTCGGCCCGCCCGTACTTCCTTGCCCTCCCGACACTGGCCGGGGACGCCCCCCGCCACCAGCCCCGCCAGAGAACCGTGGAGGGAGTGGGAGGGGAGGCCGGTCCGCAGGCTCCGGAAAGCCCCGGGCCAGGCCAAGCAAGTGGGAGGGCTCAGTGATGGCCAAGCTGGGCGGGGCTGCCCGCACCTGGGAAAATGGAGGCAGCACCGGGGCGGTGAGTGGCCTGGTGGTGCAGGCGGGAGCCAGGTGGGCATCCACCCCCCGAACAGAGCTGTGCCAGGGGTCACTCACAGTGCTGTGCCAGGTCGGGCGTTCACTCTGTCTCTGGTTTGTTGCCTTCCCAGTTCTTGGCCGCTGCTGCCTCAGGCTGTTCAGTTGTGGCACGGCTCGGGCGCTCCCAGGAATCTTCTTTAATGCTGGCCTGAAACCTCGAATCCTGAATAGGGCCGCTGGCCGCCTTCAGCGCAGCCCCGGCCTCCGGGATCCTGTCTGCATCCACAGCAGCCCTGGCGCCGTGTTCCCTGTTTCGAGACTCGCTTTTGCAGCTAAGAAACAGTTCTTTTCCTGCTCCACACTTCAAAGCTGTTGCCTGTAAATGAGGCAGCTTCTCCTGCCGGGGGCAAAGTGGCGGTCACCCCCCACGACCGGCCAGCAGCAGTGGTCCTCCCTTAAGAGATGGCAAGAGGAAGGTCCACAAGTTTCCCAGCTGCCTGAGGCCCAGTGGCCACCTTTTCCACCTCAGCTACTCCGCGCCAGCCGCTGCAGCCGCCGCCATCTTGAAAACCCCCTTAGATGTTTTTGATAAGAGATTTGAGTCTAAAAATTCTCCCCTAAAGACATTTTTAAAATAGATTTTACTCGTGTATTTTAAAAGAGAAGAAATATTGTACTCTGAGTTCAATCGATGCAATGGCATAAATAGTTAAACTCAAGAAGCATGAGACCCTTAGGAAGGTCATAATAGGGAGCCACATCAATGTCTTTTCAGGAGTAAAAGAATGGGAAGGATTACTTCCTCAATACAGCACAGAATAAAAATTTAGCCAAGCAATTCTGTGAGCAACTTTATTTTAAGTTGTACATCTGATGGAAATGTTAGTCAACGTTTATCAAACACCCTATAAAAACCATAATAATGGCATTTTTTTATTATTCCCAACCTGCAAACAACGTATTTATTCATCAGTCTGACAATCAACAAAGAAATTGTGTTGAATTCATTCAGTGGAAATTTGTGCAACATTGACAATGAATGAACTACAGTAATTACATCGACAAATTTCACAATAATAATGTAAATATATGAAGCCGTTCTATATGTTTTTATGTATTTCTACATATATTTTGTATGTAAAAGTCAAAAAAGAAACTAACATACAGGGTTACAAGTGAATAGAATGATTACCTAGCTACCTTTTAGGATGAGTGAGAAGATATAACTTATTGTGAGGGGTTAATTTCTATTTTCTAACCAGATAAGAACGACATGTATGTATTCATTAAGTAATATTCTGGCAGGTTGGAAATTAATAACTGGCATCCTTTTTAAATTAACAGTATACATGAAAAAAAAAGATTTAAACATGTCAACCTCAAAGATAAATCAGGTACATCTCAACTAATAGAATTCCCTCATGAAAAAGTTAGAAGACCTAATGAATGTGTAGTCAGTGACCTAAGACACGAACTCTGCTAATAACCAGCATTAGGACTAGAGTCACAGGTTCATCCTGGATATCTCAGATTTATAGCACTGATATCACAAAAAGTCTCACATTCTCATCCTGTCGGGCTCCTCAGTCCTGAGCAAGTCAGGATGAAGGGGCACCATAAACTGATAGATACTTTCTTAGCCCTAGTGCACTGCGACTGCATCTATCCACATACTTTGGTTCTGCTCTCCCATAGGGAACACATTGTGCCAAACATCCTCCCCACAAGTGTCTTTGTTAGAACTGGGACACAAGGGTGGAGTAGGTTCTACAAACATACTTGCCTGTTAGTCTTGAACAGAGTGTTGAGGGTGAAAAGACTTGGACCCAGCATTCAGTTTGTCACTGCGAACATATCAGTATCACATGCCTCCCCACAGACACTCGACAATCAACATACAGCCAAAGGAACAAATATGGGGAGAGAAATTGCCTCAAACCTCCCCAAACCAGGAGGAGCTATCACATGATGAGGTGATCATCAGAGCAGGACCAATGCTAATCACGTGACTACCTCCCTTTGATCTGAGAAAAGATTCTATGAGTTGTTCTCAATTAAGAAATACATTACACATATTCTGTCAAAAGATGCACAGCAGTTAGGAAAAGACTTCCTCATTGACAATTTCCCAGTATGATAGGAAACGATGAAAACAAAAACAAGGAAAAGTCCTGTCTATAGGTCCAATCCTTGAAGGCCCAGTATATAAAAGGACGACCACACAGCAAGGACTCATCAGAGTCTGGAAAACTCACCTCTCCACAGAAGCCCACCACCACTCCTCACACAATGACTAACTCCTGCTGCTCCTCTTGCTGCCAGCCCACCTGCTGCAGAACCACCTGCTGCAGGACCACCTGCTGCCGCCCCAGCTGTGGCTGCAGCCCTTGCTGTGTGTCCAGCTGCTGCCGCCCTTCCTGTGGTGGATCTAGCTGCTGCCAGCCCAGCTGCTGTGGCTCCAGCTGCTGTGGCCAAAGCTGCGGTGGGTCTGGCTGCTGCCAGCCTTGCTGCCGCCCAACTTGCTGTCAAACCACCTGCTGCAGGACCACCTGCTGCCGCCCCAGCTGTGGCTGCAGCCCTTGCTGTGTGTCCAGCTGCTGCCGCCCTTCCTGTGGTGGATCTAGCTGCTGCCAGCCCAGCTGCTGTGGCTCCAGCTGCTGTGGCCAAAGCTGCGGTGGGTCCGGCTGCTGCCAGCCTTGCTGCCGCCCCAGCTGCTGTGGCTCACCCTGCTGCCAGCCAGTGTGCTGCACACCTGTGTACTGCACGAGAACCTGCTACCAACCCACATGCTGCTGCCTGCCCGGCTGCCTAGCCCAGGGCTGCGGGTCCTGCTGTGGATCCAGCTGCTGACAGCCTTGCACTTGTTGACCTTCTCCCCATAGGACCGTCATCTCCACAAGCCAACCTTTCTTCAACTGACTTGCCCTGCCTGGACAAATTCCCTTCCTACCTTTGTTGAAAACCATCACACTATTACGAGAAACTCTGAGACTCACCTCCTTTATTAAAAGCTTGTGAGTCAGCATGAGGGAGCGCAGAGCACTTCTCTCTCGTTCTTTGATTCTGTATTCTGGGTCATGTGCCATCTTCATACATCCTTGACATGGAGTGATGATCTCAGCTTTGACTCTGATTCATAATATTTGTAATTATGTTTCCTTTTTCAGTGCATTCAGGATTCTTGTATCCCCCTTTCTCCTTTCATGCTTGCTTTCTGTTGTATCCATAGGATAGGGAGATCTTAATAAATTTTTAATAAATCCTGTATCATGATTCACTTCATTTTGTTTCATCATTTTATTGTGGTAAGAACACTAGACATGAGATCTACCAACCTGGTAGAGTTTTATTGAACAGTTCATTATCAGTGTATCCTATCAAATAGACACGCTGTGGGAAAGCAGATCTCTACAACTTATTCATCTTGCTTAACTGAATTATAATAGCCAGCGATGAGCAGCTCCCCTTTTCCTCCTACCCCACCATCTTGAAACCAGGATTCTGTTTTTGGCTTATATGAGTTTGACTATTTTAAACACCTCATATAATCATGGACAGTTGGAATCATGTAACAGTTGTCCTTCTGTGACTGGCTTATTTCACTTAGTGTAATGTCCTCAAGGTTTATCCATATTTTTGTAAATGGTCTGGTTTCCTTCTTTTTAAGGCTAAATAATATTCTACATTTTATAGGCACCACAGTTTCTTTATACATTCATTCAGCGAAGAGTATTTGGGTTGTGCCCACAACTTGGTTCTTTTGAATAGTGCTCCTCTGAACATTTGAGTGCTAATATCTCTCCAAGATCCTGATTTCACTTGTGTGTGTACATATCCAGAAGGGATATGCTTGACCATATAGTAATATTCTTTTTTAATTTTGTGAGGAACGTCCATATTTTTTCTATAGTGGCTGCACCATTTTACATTCCCACCAATGAACAAGGGCTCCAATGTTCCACATCCTTCCCAGCACCTTTACTATGTTGTATTTTTCATAATGGCCAGACCCAATATTCCACTGTTTCACTTGTTCTAATGTTGAAATAATGTTACAATATGGAGTGATATCCCATGCATTCATGTCAAAATACATGATCTTCCTGAGAAACTGGAAGACTCAAGGAATAGCGTCCCTCCCCTGTGCAGTGAGCAGCTGGGCACTGCCAACACTTACATAATGCCTTTCCTGACTCCAAACTTGCATGCTTGACCACCACACTCCTTTCTAACAAGTGCATATTCATTTTCACAACGTTTTCAACCAGGTTAAGTCAATCCTTCTAATCCTGAAGCCATTCTTTCTCTGTAAGGTGCCTGGACAT